>NC_069120.1:37856244-38156244 GCF_025612915.1 Magallana angulata | reverse complement strand
ACATTATAACAATCAAAAATATTAAGCACCATTGATTTTATTTCGCATCATATTCAAAAAAGATTCATTGAACTCGTGTTCTACATAAATCGCACTGGCGTCGGAAGCAAATTGAAAGTGGGAGGGGGGGGGGGATAGATAATCCTCAGAAATCTTAACAAGCAAAAAAAAAACAACACAAGGCTAATTCCCAAAATCATGTAAATCCAAATCGGGGGGGGGGGGGGGGGGGGGTCATGTACCTAGAGTTCCAAAAAAGGAGGGCTGCTAGTATACCTTTGACTCCAACTTTTCATTTTTTCAATCTTTTTAAGGTAAATTTAGGAACAATTATGTTTGTTACGACAAAAGGGGGGGGGGGGTTGAACCCTCTCTGATGCTATGTGCCTAATAGTTAGGACTATAGGTCTTACATTGCAAAAAAGTGCCCCCCCCCCCCCCCCGGCCGGTTCCGACGACTATGAATCGACGATGAAATTCGAACTCTTATGCTAAAGTACAACTATTCAATATTCATGCATTTGTTTCGATCGATCCAAACTATTATGCCACAAAACAAAACGCAGAGAAATCTTGTGAACCCTATATACCGCAAACGAAACACCAACGAAGGCGATTTTACTTTGACGTAAACAAAAAATACCAGTTTTTTTTTTTTAATAAAGTTACCCATTCATTAAGTTGATGGATACAAAGATACAAAAGGTACTAATGCATCCTTGTATACACATCCTTGTACAGCCGGACATCTTAAGATACATCATGAATCTCTCGACAGTCGTTTACTTTAAATTCTTCCTTCTTTTAGTAAATGACACACAGACTGCGAGGCGCGGGGATCAAAAAGATGCGGATGAAATTAACAATCTTAAAAATTTATCATTGAAATGAAAGGAAACAAATGCTTCGTTTTGTTCAATTTTTTCCCCTTAAAATGTAATCAGTACGAATGTTGCAGAACATTCACAATAACAAGAACTTTATTTCTATTCTAAAAACAACTCAGTATTGTCACTGATCGTTTTTCTTACACGATCTAGGTCATGCGACGGATGTTCCGTATAACCACAACGGAAGTTCACTTGTGCATCGATAAGAAGCTACCGATTGACATGACATGCAGACGACATTTTTCGTTGGATATTAAATTAACATCTATTATTCAATATATCTATTTTATATAAAAACACACAGTGCAGATGTCTGGGAGGTTCTTGTAACCACCCCATAGCGCTCTTCGAAATTAACATATGAGGTAATATAAATTGTTTTAATTGAATTAAGACATGAAATTGACATGGTTTTAATAACTTTTCACCTTGGATGTTATATTTTGATATGTGCGAGGCTTACATGTATTTCTGGCCTGATAATTTACTGATGACGTTCGTGGTACATGTATAATTATGTATATTGGAACACAAGGTTAGATTTTAAAAAGCTAAGAAAATCAGTGGAATATAAACTCTTTAGCAAAGAAGAATACACAATATATTGAAATGCCAGATATTTAGTTTCCAGAACAACCATAATATGATGGTGTGCATTTAGTGAATTTGGGTTAAGGGCGTGCAGTGATCTTGAACCATGTTTGTAGGTCAAAGCTGGTCATAGTAGAATTATGTACAAAATCCTTGTCCGTAGCATATCTTCTCTCCCCTTGTTCCAATATTGCTCAAACTTTACTCACAAGAGTGCCTATGGTCAAAAGATGTGCAGTGACGTTGAATGAAGTTTGAAGGTAAAGGGTCAAAGTCATATTGGATCATGCAAAAAAATTTCAGAATATATATATACTCTCCACTTAGCCTTATTTGGCTCATACTTTACACAAACAGAGCTTTTAAGTAAAAGGTGTGCAGTGACCATGAACCAAGATTGAAGGTCATATGTGTAGGTCATAGCAGAATTAAATGAAAAATCCTTTTCCGGAGGATATTTTTTCTGACTATGGTCCAATCTGGCTAAAACTTCACTTGCAGAGTGCCTACGATCAAAGGGTGAGCAATGACGTTAAATAATGTTTGTAGGTCAAGTGTCAAGGTCATATTAGATCTTGCAAAATTCTTTTTTCAGAGCATATATGTAAGGGGTAATGAGATTGAATTAAAAGTTTTATGCCAGCTTGAAAATTTCTATGTTTTAGGTCAAGGTCAAAGCAATATTATCTGAAATGCTTTTCATCCTATTGTCCATGGCCATTATTTATGCGTGGCCCTTTCAGATAGTCTCCATCTCAATGTTGTCTAGTTATTATTTATTTATTTTTATAAAGTAATCTAAAGCAATTGTGCATGCTGTCTTAAATTGTTATTTTTGCAAAATTTACCCTCTGAATTTCATTGTCGCAATCCCCTGCCAATATATATCTTCTCTAAACTCACTAAGTGAGTCAGGGAAATATGTAGGCGGACTCTGGACCTTCCCTAGAGCGCAGCTTGGCCTAGAAACAAACGAGTTTCATTTTGTTTCGAATTTATTTAAGCAGGGGCCGTATAATTCCTTACCAGAATTGCAATTTACGGAAGCGCATATGAAGTTTCATCCTAATTTGATAGAACACGCTGACTAATAATGGCCGTGGCGTGTCGTCTCTTCGATCTCGGCAATCACTGTCGAAGAAAATAGTTAAAATTGTGCTTTAAAGGGACTTGGACACGATTTTAGATATTTTCCCCCTTTTTTATGTATAAAATGGTTTACTTGCTCATTTTGAATGATTGGCCAAAATTTGAATGTTGGAAGTCAAGTTATAAGAGAGATACAGCGGTAAGAAATTATTGTAATGTAAACAAAGCTTGAGTCTTATATTTGTTTACAACTAATACAAATAATGTAAACTATGGAAGTGCCATTTCTTTGACCAAATGACTCGTGGCAAACAAGTTAAACTGCTTCAATGTGTTCATAGATTATATGATAAAGAGAAACAAGCAACATGTCATTGAGACTTTTACCAATAAAATACATATGTAAACCATAACAAAGCTCGAGCTTTGTTTACAAAACAAAGATTTTGAAACTCTGTATCTTGCTTATAACTCAATAGTTGACTTTCAAATTTTGACAAAGCATTAAAAGTACTTAGGATAACCATTCTAAACATTAAAATTGGAAAAATAAAATTTTGAGCTCAAATCGTGTCCAAGTCCCTTTAAACTGTGATACATGTTTAATTGCCTGTATAGTTACTCATATATAGTTAAGTTTAAAGTAGTGAAATCAATATTGCAGAAATTCTGTCGTTTTCTTTACATGAATCACTCCTGAACAATTTTCATAGTATTTACAGTTTAAAATCAATTTATTACATGTGTTAAGACATTGATGACCTCTTGCGAGTATTTGGTAATAAATGCCTTCTTTTAATTGTATTTATGTTACTCTTTCAAATCAATTTAAGCTTATTTATGAACAAGAGAAAAAAAGGTTATATAACAAAAGCTGTTATAAACAAAAGTCCTTTGTTACTACAAGTTAGTTCCTGTTTATAGTAAAGCTGACATCACTCATTATTACTCTTGCTCGAAAGGTCGCAGTATTATTATCTAAATAGTTTTTCCGGTGTGCATTCGAAGCAGTACTGTGGGTGTCAAAAAGGAGATATTTGCTGTTTTCCTGTAAAATTCCGACAAAAAACACAAAATTAAAGTTTCTTGTGATTGCCGGTGCACTATACGCTAACGTTGTCATAAAGGGTAACGTATATTTTTTGTCTTTCTTTCGACCTTTTGTCTTAAAAAAAAAGATTCACAATAATTTTCACAATAAGTATTTCTGTAATTATAAATCATGATATTAATAATCGAACTTGTAAAAAAAGGTTTCGACTACGAACCAAGAAATTTACATTAAAAATTTTGCATCTCATTGAGAACAGCTTTGCAGACTTCTTTCAGCATTGGCCAAATTGGCGCTTAGTTGAGAGAGAGAGAGAGAGAGAGAGAGAGAGAGAGAGAGAGAGAGAGAGCGTTGTTTGTCAAGCACATATGGTTCGTTGTGGAATCGGTTCTAAAGTATACGTTTTATTGCTTATAATTGACTTACAACAATTTATGAGTTCTACTTCGTGTATGAAGGAGGCACTACATCATTGAACAGTTCACAAGTGTTATGTGTAACTTCCGTATGCGCTAAGTGTTATTCTGTTAATCACGCTCTTCGTTTGTTGTGTACATTACCAACATATTAAACAAGCTACTTTTTTTGGTTGGTCTGATAATTTTTCAAACACCTCATTGATTATTACATTAGGGGCCTTTTTAAGTCCGTTTAAACAGATAACTCTTCGTACATGTACCTATAATTAAAGAAAGGATTCAAACTCCGAACCAGGAATTACACTTCCCACTCGCATTAAACGCCAAAACAATTTTAAAACCTGTTCGAGAGACATAACCTGCATATCTCCTTTTATAAAGTAATGTCTTATCTCTATGCATGCCTAATTTCAAGGAACGGTTTTTAGCTCACCTGAGCTGAAAGATCAAGTGAGCTATTCTAATCACATTTTGTCCGTCGTCCGTCCGTCTGTCCGTGTGTCTGTCCGTTTGTAAACTTTCTACATTTTAAACTTCTTCTTTAAAACTGCTTGGCCAATTTCAACCAAATTTGGCACAAAGCATTCTTATGGAAATGTAACAAACGAGTATGGTATATATGTACTTCGTTTATTGTTGATATTATTATTATTATGGTGACGCTCCTACAAAACATAATACACATATAAACTTCACAATCATAAAGCATCACAATTGATTCAATTACTATAATGACACATATGTTCAATTACGAAATATTGTTTTTCTAATTATCTTATATTTAATAAATGATGGTCATAAAAAGAAATAACCCTATTACAATATTGAATATGCAATGTTGCAGATTAAAAATATACTCTGACAATATGTAAATGCCATAGTCAATAATTTCTCAAGTACACATGTACCTACCCTAAATAAGGGTGAAAGGAACTGTATTACATGTACTGGTAGATAATATCTGAAACAAACCATTTAGACATGTAACTATGCAAAATATGCATGTCTATAATTGTATAAAAATATATGTAAAATCAATATCACTGTACCCTTTTCAAACATTAGTCTGTATTCAAATCATGAGTACAATTCACTGTGAAACCTTTAAACTTTGTAAACTTTCTTGATAATTTCAACATATACTCTCATCTGTGATACAATGATTACTTTGATATAATTACTGATAAAAAAAACTAACTTTACTTCAATACAATATAGTAGCAGTACAATTATTTTACTTACAAAAGTTTTTTCAACTCACAACTGGCCTCAGCAATGGTCACAAACAAAATGGCTATTGTCCGAAATTTATAATCTCTATGATAATTGAAAATCTAACAAAATCAATATCTTTATAAAATTGCTTAAACTATTAATATCCATACACTATATGAAAAGTACCTTACATTATCATTATCAAAATAATACTAATTCACATATGTGTTCAAAATGTTCAAACCATTTTCCTATAGATTAACTAACAATAGTATGATGTAATAAAATAAAACACATCTTGTTACATAAGCATCCGTAGCCTACTGGATAAGACAGTGGTCATCACTTCCAGCGGCCAGGGTTCAATCCCCAGTGGAACCTCTATTTTTTTTATTTGAATTTTTAAACTTATATATAAAATATGTATTAAAAAAATATAAGATATACAATTCTTCATCTCACATATTCCCCCACTTTGTTATTGCTGCCCTCAGCAATGGAACAAATTTTGTTATAAAACAGGATGAATACATTATGAGGTGAGAAAAAAAATTTCCAGTCAGTCATAAAAAAATTCATTCATATGAACAGTTTATACAGCATGAAAGTAATACACAATTAATACTGTTTCCACGCTTCATTCAACTTTGTTGCCAATGCAGTTCCTAAGTTAACAACTGCATAACTAAGTTCTTGAAAGTTTTTGTTTTGAATCACAGTCCTTTGTACAGACACAGTAGATTTAGGAAGACGATTCGGATTTGAATGTTTTCCAGCGGTAGCTCGCGTGGAACGTCTTGGCAGAACAGTTGGCTGTTCTGTATCACTTCCTGTATTTACTGTTTCTTCTTCGATATCTTCATTTTGGTCGCAATGCATCACCTTGAAATGGGAATCTTCCTCATCGGAGTCATCAGAATTTGTAACTGGAATTTCCACATCTGGTTCCTCTGTAATAATTTCACCGGTGTTAAGAATTTCTCTTCTGTTCACATTTTTCACTGGTCCTGAACCATCTGCTAACTGAATAGAATATACGTTATCACTTAATGCACTAATGACTTTATAAGGAGTGGGGTCCCACACATCTTGAATCTTATTTCTTCCTTGCACACGATTTCGGGTTAAAACTCGGGTTCTTACAGGAATAACACTTTCTTTTGCACTTTTGTTATAATGTTCTTGTCTTCTCTCTGTGTTTTCCTCTAAATTTTTCCGTGCGTGATTAAATGCAATTCCAAGTTTCTCTTTATAGTTGGAAAGGTACTTATCGATGCTGTCTGGGTCTGGAGTAGATATTCCTAACAAATGGTCAATGGGTAACACTGGTTCACGACCAAACATGAGAAAATATGGCGTATATCCAGTTGACGAATGAATTGTTGAATTGTAAATGTACACTAATTCTGGTAGATGTTCCGTCCATTTCCGTTTCTGTTCTGGTGATAAGGTCGTTAACAAATTATGCATAGTTCTGTTATATCTTTCAACTTGTCCGTTTCCTTCCGGATGATATGGGGTGGTTCTACTTTTGGAAACATGATACATATCACAAAGTTCTTTGACGATGGAACTCTCAAAGTTTCTCCCTTGATCACTGTGAATTCTCCTTGGTATGCCATAATGGAAAAACCACTCTTTGATAAGAACTTTTGCCACTGTCAGAACTTTTTGGTCTTTCGTCGGAACAGCTTGTGTGAACTTACTAAAAATGTCTGTCATGACAAGCACATTCTCTCTGCCATCAGATGAAGGTTCCATTATAGTAAAATCTATCGCTAAAATGTCCTGTGGCTGATATGCTAGTAAACTAGTTATCGGTGTTCGTATAGATGGAATAGGAGCTTTGGCTACCATGCATCTTTCACAGCTTTTACAATACAGTTCTACATCTTTCACCATGGTTGGCCAGTAGCACCGTTTCTGAATTAACGATAGTGTTCTTTCACATCCCTGATGTCCTGCATGGTTATGGAGAGATTCTAACACATGATCCTTCAATATGGTTGGAAGCACAAGTTGAGTTATTAATCCAGTTTCCATTTCCATGGTTCGATACAAGATATCTTCTTCAAACTTTAATTTGTCTCTTTGTTTCAGAAGTTTCCTAACGTCTTTGTTTTCTTGCTTCAACTGTACTGTAGTCGGTTTGGTAGAGGACCTCAACCAGTAAATAACACGGCTAATCAATGGATCATTCTGTTGTAATGACGCTATTTCTGCTGTTTAATATCCTGGTAACGTTGATGTAGCATCTATTCTTGATTCTGCATGTATGGCGTTAACAGAAGTAGGCGTAACAAATATTTCCTTCGATAAATCCATCAATGGGGAACTACACACGATACTCTGAACTGCAGTTTCAGAATGACATGTTACAGTCCTAACTTTTGGAATAGGTTTTCGACTTAATGCGTCAGCATTTCGATTCGATTTTCCAGATCGGAATTTCACCTCAAAGTTGAACTGTGCTAATTGGCTAGCCCATCTCATTTCCGTAGCTCCTAACTTTGCAGTCTGAAGATAACTCAATGGATTGTTGTCCGTATAAACTATGAATCGAGATCCAAGTAAATAATCACGAAACTTCTCTGTTACGGCCCATTTCAGAGCAAGTAGCTCTAACTTCATGGAACTGTAGTTGTTCATGTTTCGTTCTTGCGGTCGAAGTGTTCTTGATGCATAGGCAATAACAACTTTGCCATTTTCCTGTTGTTGTGATAACACGGCATCAAGACCATCCATACTTGCATCAGTTTCTACGATGAATTCACGTTTAAAATCAGGATATCCAAGTACTGGCGAAGATGTAAGTTTCTGTTTTAGAGTTTCGAATGCATCATCACATTCTTTTGTCCACGACTCTGGAATGGAAATCCGTTTCACTTTCTTTTTCTTTGTCGACTTCTTTCCACCAGATGTAAGTTCATGTAAAGGTCTTGCGATTTTGGAAAAGTCTTTCACAAAGCGGCGGTAATAACCAGCCATTCCCAAGAAAGATCTCAATTCTTTTTCTGTAGTTGGTTTAGCCCACGATTTCACAGCTGCTGTTTTATCTGGGTCAGTAGAAATTCCCTCAGATGATACAATATGTCCTAAATATTTAACAGATTTTTGGAAAAACCAGCATTTTGAAGGTTTCATTTTGAGTCCATGCTGTTTAAGTTTAGAAAACACAATATCGAGTCTAGCAAAATGTTCTTCGATAGATTTTGAGAAAACTAAAATGTCATCAAGATATAATAACAGAATTTCAAAATTTTCTTCACTAAAGCAAGCCTCCATCAGTCGCTGGAAAGTGGCTGGACTGTTGCACAGGCCAAAAGGCATGCGAAGGTATTCATAGAGTCCTCCGGTTCCAACTCTGAATGCTGTCTTGGGAATTGATTCCTCATCCATCTCCACTTGATAGTATCCTTGTGCCAAATCTATGGAACTAAAGTACTTAGCACCATGTAACATTTCAAGAGTCTCTTCTATCCTCGGAAGGGGGTATGCATCTTTGATGGTCTTCTTGTTCAATTGTCTATAGTCGACACATAGCCTTATACTTCCATCCTTCTTGCGGACAATAACAATGGCTGATGTGAAAGGACTGTTACTTTTTCTAATAATTCCTTGATCCAACAGCTTACTCAAATGTTGTTTCACTTCTTCCAGTTGATTGGGTGGAATTCTTCTATGTGGTACACGAATGGGTATTTCGTCATTTAATTTGATCGAATGTTTAACTAGAGATGAATGTCCCAAATCAGAATCATTTTGACAAAATGCATTGGAATGTTTCTTTAATAGGGCGTCAAACTGTGCTTTCTGTTTTTCAGTAAAGTCTACATCACCAATGTGGAATTCTACATCAGATTTCACATTTATATTGTCTTCTGCTTTTTCATCGATATCACAATGATCCTCTGTTGACTTTACTATTTCTACTTTATGCAAAGTTCCAATTCTGCTTTTGGGTTTTAGCCAAATATCTTCGTTTCCTAAATTTAAGACACGAACAGGAATCTTTCCATTCTTTACCTCACTTAGTGTGTCTATTACAGAAATATTTCGTGGTAATGATCCAGTTGCTCCTTGAATCGCTTGAACAGCTGCTACCATTTCTTCTCCTCTCCGATTTTGACGCGTTGAACCAATGACGACTTTCATTGAACAAGCTGGAATTAAAATGTCTTCTTTTCCTGCCACTTTCACAAATGATAACCGATCACAGTTCTCTGTTAAATCAAACACTGTTGATATTCTGTTCCAGTTTTCTTCTTCTTCTCTGTTAATGTACGCAGGTGTAGTGTTATCAGTTTTCAAAACACGGTTAACATATTTCAGAATATTGCATCCCAGAATTCCTTGGACAGAACTGGAATTAGTATTTTTGGATACAAGAAATCCAACACTATGAAATACACAACCAAAAAGTTCAATGTCAAGTTCTACATAGCCTAGGTATGGAATGACAGTATTATTTGCAGCAACTAGTTTCAGGAGTCTTTGATTATCTCTAAGTTCAACGTTTGGAAAGAATTTTCTATATACAGTTTCACTCAATGTAGAGACTTTTGATCCCGTGTCTAATAAAAATGTTACATTAACTAGTCCATTCAGTTTTACTTTTGTTGTAGGACACTTTGAAATACTGATTTCACTTTGAATGCTTTGGTGTTGTAAATCTGTTTCAGAGTCTTTCCTGAGTGGCCCCTCATCAGTTAGACTCCCCACTGAGAGGGTGTGCCTTTTGGGTGATTCATTGGTCCTTCTTCTTTTCCACGATTATAATATCCTCTTCCATGTCCTCTTCTGTTAGAGTAACCCCGGTAGTTTTGGCCTCTGTATCTTGGAGAATAGTTTGGTTTCTGTTTTGTCATGGACATCAGCATATCTATTTGTTTCTGTTGGTGTTCTAACATGTTTTGTTGACATTTCACAAGTTCTAACAGATCTTCGCTGATCGGAGTTTCAGTTGATACTTTGTTGACTTTAACTGATGGTGTATCATCAACCCACTGTAGCATCCTCTGTCTGAATTCAATAAACGGTAATTTAGGGTTTTAAATGCAAATCGACGCACTTCTCTCTTGATCTGTGAATCCATGATACCATCTATGAATTTATCTGTCACAACTTTGTCCATGGTTTTCATATCACAACCCTCTTTCTTCGCAATCAATGACGCTAATTTCATGAGAGCCAGAGAATATGTTTCTAATGTTTCACCATCGTTCTGTTTTCTCTCGTAAAATTTATGACGAAGTTGAGTTACAGTATCTTGCACTTTATAAGTGTCTTCAATGATTTTAAGAATATCCTCTGGAGTTTTCTTCAGTTCTGCTGGTCTTAGACGAACTTCTGTTTTAGCAGATCCAATGAGGTGGTCATTGATGAATTCAATTTTTCCTTCTGTTGATGGAATACTCAGTATATGTTCTCTCATATCCATTAGCCAATCGTCCACATCCGGATCACTGTCATTTTCAGGTCTTCCTGCAAACTTACTCAGTTTTCGTTCAGATTTGATGTATACGGTAGGCTGTTTCTGCTTCAGTTGACTTTGGGCAAGCTCCATAAGTGTAAATTCTCTTTCATTTTCTTAAACTCGGCCTCAATTGCAGGATCCATCGCTGATTTCACAAACACTATAAACTATAGTAACGAAATGTTCCTCGACGTCACCAAATCTCTATCCTGATTCGATGTCCCAGCTCTTCATAAAATGTTGTAAGTTCCTCTCCTCAACATCAGTGAAGAAGTCTGGTGAGTCATCATCGAAATCCCACTTCTGACACCATTGTAACAAACGAGTATGGTATATATGTACTTCGTTTATTGTTGATATTATTATTATTATGGTGACGCTCCTACAAAACATAATACACATATAAACTTCACAATCATAAAGCATCACAATTGATTCAATTACTATAATGACACATATGTTCAATTACGAAATATTGTTTTTCTAATTATCTTATATTTAATAAATGATGGTCATAAAAAGAAATAACCCTATTACAATATTGAATATGCAATGTTGCAGATTAAAAATATACTCTGACAATATGTAAATGCCATAGTCAATAATTTCTCAAGTACACATGTACCTACCCTAAATAAGGGTGAAAGGAACTGTATTACATGTACTGGTAGATAATATCTGAAACAAACCATTTAGACATGTAACTATGCAAAATATGCATGTCTATAATTGTATAAAAATATATGTAAAATCAATATCACTGTACCCTTTTCAAACATTAGTCTGTATTCAAATCATGAGTACAATTCACTGTGAAACCTTTAAACTTTGTAAACTTTCTTGATAATTTCAACATATACTCTCATCTGTGATACAATGATTACTTTGATATAATTACTGATAAAAAAACTAACTTTACTTCAATACAATATAGTAGCAGTACAATTATTTTACTTACAAAAGTTTTCTCAACTCACAACTGGCCTCAGCAATGGTCACAAACAAAATGGCTATTGTCCGAAATTTATAATCTCTATGATAATTGAAAATCTAACAAAATCAATATCTTTATAAAATTGCTTTCAAGAAAAACTATTAATATCCATACACTATATGAAAAGTACCTTACATTATCATTATCAAAATAATACTAATTCACATATGTGTTCAAAATGTTCAAACCATTTTTCTATAGATTAACTAACAATAGTATGATGTAATAAAATAAAACACATCTTGTTACATAAGCATCCGTAGCCTACTGGATAAGACAGTGGTCATCACTTCCAGCGGCCAGGGTTCAATCCCCAGTGGAACCTCTATTTTTTTTATTTGAATTTTTAAACTTATATATAAAATATGTATTAAAAAAATATAAGATATACAATTCTTCATCTCACAGAAAGGCAAATATAAATTGCAAAAATGAAGGACAGATCTTCATTCAAAGTGGAGAAAACATCGAAACTGTAGAAAAAGGGGGTGGGGTGCATTTTTAAAAATCTTCTTGTCAAGACCTACTGAGTCAAATTCAATGAAATTTAGCATAAGTAATCCTTATGGAAAGGAAAATATAAATTGCAAAAATTATAGGCTAATTCTGTTTCAAATCTGAGTTTTTACGAAAATAATAAGAAAGAAAAGGCGTGTTTCAAGCAATTTATAGCATCCATGCGTCTTGGTAAAACGGGTAGGCATGACCGGGCCAGGGCAAAACAAAAGACTGACAGCTATTAATCTGCCAATCTCATTAAAATTTCAAGATATTTACTGACCAGTATATTTGTATTCGCTGTAAATATTGCTGCAAAATAATGCGTAATTGGAATTGACGATTGCCGATCTGCCCCGGCTTTTATTTTGCCCCGGCTTGGGTTTGCTTACCCATTTTACCAAGACTCGTATTCCATAATTCTAAAACGGGGTTCTTTGTTTAAAGCAGCCATGACACTATATGATAAACGGGTCGATCTGACAATGATGAATTTGTTTGTTGTGCAACAGTTCGTGTACAAAGGGAATCTTTGAAACATGCAAAATACATTGGTGCCGATTTTGTGAAGTAAATTGAGGCTAAATATTTCAATGCGTTGACAGTTTTCACATATGATGTTAGCTTGTTGTGATTTTCGTTTCGTTTTCATTTATGCTTTGCGTTAACCTGGGAACTGTATTTCCTGATTTTTACGTATCAAATCAAACAGAGACTTCGGTAAATCAAACAGTTTACTGTTTACCTGCGCAAATTAAGCAACATCTGATGTATTAAGAAAGAACTAAAATGCAATTCATTCAGGCTATCGGTAATTCGGTATCATCTTTTGCGTAATGGTAGAATAATGCAATATGTTTTGTTGAGATGCTCGGCATTTTCTCGAGTTTATTCAGTTTAAATAGAGCTTAATATCGCTGGTGGAAATAGGTTTATACATGTATATGATTCATTTTGAAAAAGAAATTGTTTTCTTTATTTGTTATAGTGCATGTTTCTTTGCATGTTTAATTGTTTACAATTTCTATTTACTTACCATATTTGAGTGTTAAGCTTCGAATTATAAGCGAGATACAGAGATTTGCTCACAATTCTATGTTTGTACACAAATCTGAGGCCATTCATTTTTTTTCCATTTTAAATGCCGAATAGGAAATACCAAGTTAAAAATCTTAAGCTGAATGTTATAAACTCATGTGAACAAAATATGACTCAAACCTAGCAAAATTTTGAGCTCTGTATCTTGCTTATAATTCTACGATTGACGCTGAAAGTTTGGTTGATCATTAGAATCTATATGAATTAGAGTATGTTAAAAAAAAATTAAAGAATGATATGCTGTATATAACTACTCTCTGGGGCCCCCTCTTTATACAATGAATAATGTAAAATGTGAGTAAATAAAAACGACATCGTTAAAACAGTTTCCATAGTTCTGACACATTTCTGTTGCGGGAATAAAAGAATTATCGCTATTCCTAAGAAAATATTACAGCGGAAAATTATCCTGGTTTGTAGCCATTTGTTATTTTTGAATAAAAATGAAAATAATAGGTGGGCCATAGTAAATTAGAGTGATGTGCCTGTCAATACGGTAACATTGATTTTTATAGCTCTTTAACATGTCACGTAACAACATTTTTCATTCCAGTGTATTCATCAATCAAGTGTGAGTAAAGTTATAAAAGTCACGAGTTTACGCGGGGTAAACAACAGTCATTTAAAGTAGATCCAGTGTTCTGTGATTTCACACTTTTTTGTAAAACTTTAAATTCTTTAAAAATTGTGCAAGGTAAATTTATTTATTTTTTGTGAATATAATCACATGGATGTAATTAGAATCATTCGTAGGTTCAAGATATTTTTGCTCTTAATTTTATCCTAAATTTCCAAATTTTTATACATCTTATCTATGCAAAGGGAAAATGACTCTTTTTCTGACTTTTCTCTCAGTTGTATGTCTAAATGCTATAGTTTTTCTTATTCCAACGAATAATTTTAAAATATTTTTGTAATTTTAGTTTTCTGATCAAGTTGGCATAAAAATTAAACAAGAAAAACAAATTTCTGCCTACAAGATTTTACTTTTAACAAAAACAATACAGTTTTCTGATGCTAAAATATGCTTTAGTTTATGTTTATCTGGCATCTCAAAAAGTGTGATGACATGTATATTTTTTCTAACAATTGATGACATTTAAGTCTATTAAGTTGAAATCTGTTCGGTTTTTCAACTTTCCTTAGAGAATTTTACGAGTATGGAGATCTTAATTATAATGGAGAAGACAAATTAAATTGTTGAATATTTTTAATTTGAGAAATTGAGCGCATTGAGGTGCAATTTTCTTCTTCACATATATACATCTAGGATTTTTTTGATAAAATACAATAACTATTATATTAAAAAAAATATACAATTACTAGTAAGTAGTTGAGGAAGAAAATGTACCTATATGCATTCGTATATTTTGATCGCTTTATTAAGTGGGGGAGGGGGGCAGAACGAAAATACAGGGAATTAGAAGTTATAGAACAGTGTACCCCTACCAAATATTTAGTTTTATATCTTGCGTAGGATTTTCTTATTCTGTGTAAAAACAGTATTTTATGAAGGTACAATGTCAAAGATTACGTGTATGCCAAAATAAGTGTAAAATTTGAATACTATACAATATTTATTTTTTGTTATTCTACCGAGGGCCAAATGGCACACTATATTTTGAACGCCCATTGTTGCTCATGTGAGCGATGTGGCCCCATGGGCCTCTTGTTTAAAATAGTAGAGTTTAATTCTCTTGTTCATTGTTTTTTTTTCACTCTTACAATCACCTGTCCAAAGCAGCAGATGAGTTCTCACTTCAGACGACAGAGCATTTTTGGCTAATGAGAGGGGTTATGGTTGAGGTTGAACTTATTAATTTAAATTTCACATTAACCATGTGCTACTTGTATATCAATTCATTAATGAATAATTTATCTCTGTGTTTACAACATTCAACAATATATAGTGGTTTATAAACTGAAATATTTTAAAATCAACCAAATATCTAAAGCTGATAGTCTCGCCTAAATTAAAGCTATAGTGTATTGGATTGAAGTACAATAATTGTTGGTACTTGCCCATGCAACAATGGTACAGTATGACAATACTATACATGTATGTGTGATGCAAAAGCGTATCAAATTTATGTAGATTGTCAATTTTCGCCACTTTCTTAACTTCTCAATTACCACAGTTGGGATGGGGTAAATGTTATAAGCGATAATCGAATACCAATTTTCTGACCACAAGTAAGCGTTATTAAAACGATTACTCTAAAAAAATCCTTCAACTTTATAGTGGCAGGTTTTTGACATAATTTTGATTTTGAAATGTACAGTTTTTTAGGCTTAGTGAACATGCATATAGACTTAATAAAGGTTTAAATTTTAAAACGCCAAGACTTAAAAATTCTCTCTCTCTCTCTCTCTCTCTCTCTCTCTCTCTCTCTCTCTCTCTCTCTCTCTCTGATATCAAATATTCAATCAAGATTTATGAAGACCTAAATAAGAAGTACATCTTGCTAAATTTTTATAATCACTTATTATGTCCTTATTTTTCAATATTATATGAAGCATTCTACACAATTATCTAAGAGAGAGAGAGAGAGAGAGAGAGAGAGAGAGAGAGAGAGAGAGAGAGAGAGAGAGTTATAAAAATAAAAAATTGAAAATGCTCAAAGAATTTCTTTTTCCTTATATAAAGACAAAATATCAATATGTATTGTAATAAAAAAAAAGTATTAGCATATACAATGCAATGTACATGTAATGTTAAAATATCAAAAAATATCTCAGTATTATGATTAAGTGTCATATTAGCATGTTAAGGAAGGAATTCTTCTCTTCATCAAACATACATCTTATAATTAGAAACTTATCAAATTTTGACACAGTGAAACAGATCATGTAACCAAATGATTCTATCAGTTTAATCAAATTTGAACTCCTTGTTTTTGCACAAAGGTCAGGTCAAGGTCACTACCTTTTTCCTCAAACTTAAAGGATGGTAAAATTAAATATAGTTCTTCGCAGTTATGTAGACATCTGTTTAAGAAATGAAGATTCTATTCTCCAATGAAATGATAGAATATCAGAATGTCTATCAGCATATACTACTTGAGTGGAATAAATATTCAAACTAAAAATGATATTGCTAAGCCCGCATTTTTATTTAATTTTCCTAAAATTTGAAGAAATTTAGATATTTTTTAATGCTTCCAATATTAAAATATTTCTGATTTTTTATGTATATTGAAGACATTATATCAAGATATAATTGACAGAAAAGCTCTTATATTGACAATTAAGGAGGCCTACTTTAGTTTGCATTGCGCATGTTTTTGCACATTCTAATATAATACAGTTGTTTTATACTGCTTATGAATTTTTTTCCGATATCATTTATAAAATCGAACACAATAAACAAAATACAGATAAAAATATTTAGATTTTTAAAGGAAATTTTTATTTTAACACGATTTTTACGTTGTGCGGTAGGGGAGCATTGCCATTGCGCTTTTATGACGTTATGATAAAATGGAGCTTTGTAGGAGTACGTTATAAGAAATAACATAAAAGAAAAAGTAAAAATTGTACGCTGTTGAAATTTTATATACAGAATAATGCTATCCTCGAGGATATTTTCCTCATTTTTTGGAATGAATCCATTATACCAATCATCATTCGTGATGATCCAAATATATAGCAAAATTTGGTGCATTTTAATATTTTGAGATGGCCCCCACTAAAAACCAGACGGTAGAATTTTGTGTTTTTTTACATATAAGGTAGAAAATGATATTACTTGTCATATATAACAATTTGAGAAAAAAAAGCTATTGTAGTATTTTTTACAACTGCTTTGATGTGCGGAAAATGACAGTTTCCTATACATTCCTATAGTAAATGTATCTCTATTTTGAGATGGTCCCTTAAAAGAACCAGACGTTCGATTTTCATGAACCTTCGCATATAAACTAGAGTTGGTTTAAATCACATTTGGTTAAAAAATAAAGAGTTTTGCTATTGTAGTTTTTCCGCAAAAAACCCAAAATCGGCCTCCTTAAATAAGAGAAAAACTCAATTCAATGATTTTTTCACATAAATCAATGTATGGAATGGGCATTTTAAAAGCTTATAAAATGTAATTTGATAAGCAAATCATGTTTTAAAAACATATTCTAAAGCCCAAGTATCCTATCATTAGTTCACATTAGTTAAAAAAGAATCCAACATTAATGTTATTGTTTTAAAAATTCTAAAACAAACTCAGTAATCTACAGCAATTATGAATTGCAAAACATGTGATATTTTCCTACGCCAAAATTCCGCAAAAAATATAGTCCTTGTTAGATTCCTAACATTGAATATTATTTCTATGCCAAGTTGTATGATAGTAAAATCGAAGAAGAAATCTACTATTTTAATTTACTATCATCTTGATTTAATGAATAATTAATCAAATTTACGTTTGACAAGTCGAAAACCAACTAAAGATACAGTTACCATTACGTCATTGAATTGATTAAAGGAAGAAGGTCCTGTGTCTCTCATTTTTCGTTGTAAATTAAGTTAAGCGATATTTAAAAAATGAGCTGGCAAGCAATAACTTCTCTAATGGTATATTAAAGAATCTATATCTGTTCCAACATAAACCCTCTTCTCAAATTCTTACCAAAAAAGTTATTTCATTAAAAAAGAGTGCCTGTCTGTCTGTCCGTAACAAGAATTTCTGTCGCATTTTTCTCAGCAACTATTGATTGCAGATGCTTGAAATTTTTACACAGTATTTGTGTAGGTATGCAATATCGTGGGATGTATTTTTGTACCAATCGGTAGTCAATATCCTGTTAAATAACGACTTTGTTTATTTTTAGCCAAAATGTTCAAAACAATTTTGGTCAAAGATATCTCAGTAACTATTTATCGCAAATGCTTGAAATTTTAGCACTCTATTTGTTTAGGCATGCTATATTGTGGGATATATTTTTGTACCAATCGGATGCCAACTATCTGTTAAATGTTGACTTTGCTTATTTTGCATATTCACATTAGAGCGGGGGTATCACTATTAAGCAGTGGCTAACAGATATCTTTGTTTTTATTGTTTTTGAAAATTCAGTAGATTACACTCTTAAATCTTTTAATCAGTATAAAAAGAATGAAAGTAAAGAATTGAATATCGGATGCACTTACAATAGCATTTTATTCAAATTGCAAAGAAAGAGACGAGTTAATAAAACACATTTTTATTTTCTTTTTATAGATATAAGTGTAGCATTCAACAATGAGAATAAGAAAATACATCCGAATTAGTAAGTTTTAAAAAGTATTTTTTAGCTCACCTCAGCTGAAAGCTCAAGTGAGCTATGCTGATCACATTTTGTCTGTCGTCCGTCTGTCTGTCTGTCTGTCCGTCTGTCTGTAAACTTTTCACATTTTCAACATCTTCTCAAGAACCACTGGGCCAATTTCAACCAAACTTGGCACAAAGCATCCTTATCCTAAGGGGATTCAAAGTTGTGAAAATTAAGGACCACACCCGTTTACAAAGGGAGATAATTAGGAATTTATGAAAATTTTCGTGAAATTTTCAAAAATCTTTTTCTCATGAACAAGACCAGGAAAGCTGACACTTGTGGGAAAGCATCCTCAGGTAGCGTAGATGCAAAATTGTGAAAATTATGACCCCAGGTGTAGGGTGGGGCCACAATGGGGGGTCGAAGTTTTACATAGGAATTTATAGAGTTAATCTTTAAGAATCTTCTTCCCGGAAACTAATCAGCCAGGAAAACTGAAACTTGTGTGGAAGCATCCTCAGGTAGTGTAGATTCAAAGTTGTGAAAATCATGACCCCCGGAGGTAGGGTGGGGCCACAATGGGGGATTGAAGTTTAACATAGGAATATATAGAGTAAATCTTTAAAAATCTTCTTCTCAGAAACTAATCAGCCAGGAAAGCTGAAACTTGTGTGGAAGCATCCTCAGGTAGTGTAGATTCAAAGTTGTGAAAATCATGACCCCCGCGGGTAGGGTGGGGCCACAATGGGGGGTCGAAGTTTTACATAGGAATATATAGAGTAAATCTTTAAAGATCTTCTTCTCAGAAACCAATCATCCAGGAAAGCTGAAACGTGTGTGAAAGCATCCTCAGGTAGTGTAGATACAAAGTTGTGAAAATCATGACCCCCGCGGATAGGGTGGGGCCACAGTGAGGGATCGAAGTTTAACATAGGATTATATAGAGTAAATCTTTAAAAATCTTCTTCTCAGAAACTAATCAGCCAGCAAAGCTGAAACTTGTGTGAAAGCATCCTCAGGTAGTGTAGATACAAAGTTGTGAAAATCATGACCACCGCAGGTAGGGTGGGGCCACAATGGGGGGGTCAAAGTTTAACAAATGAATATATAGGGTAAATCTTTAAAAATCTTCTTCTCAGAAACTAATCAGCCAGAGGATTCTTTATAATTGTTAAGACTTAGGCCCCAGGACAGTTCTTTGGCCTCACAAGAAGGTTCAGAGTTTGATGTAGGTTTATATCCCATATATAAACTATTGTTAAGGATCTTTTTGAGAACTGCAATACTCAACATATGATATGACTATAAAATCATCCTGTTAGAAAAGGGACTAATGATTATAAAAATAAGAATATCCAGGGGAAAAATGGATTTTATTTATACAGAATCTACATGTATTACATTGTCCAGATAGTTTGTATTATGACTCCATTGAGCTGATTTTATCATATCTATTGTTCATCAGGTGAGCGATGTGGCCCATGGGCCTCTTGTTTTAATTCATTTCCTTTTGTTATTTACGTTTTATAATTTATTCTTTTATATTTCATAATACATCCAAATAAAACACATTGGTAATATGTTTTAGAAGACAAGATTCCATTCCATACATTATTCTGTTGAATATCAATACATTTAGTCTTTGGATTTATGATTTTCAGAGAACGTCCCACTTCTTGCAGTAGGACTGTTTGTTATTTTGACAATCTGGGAGACATTTCAACATATGAGAAATAAACCTGGAATATATGAAAGAGAACCAAATCTAACCTATATGTATGAAAGCAAGAAGTTGGATGGTATAGCGTGTGTGAAATTCCAAGGACGCCTGGGGAACTTAATGATGGGGTACGTGTTCCTCTATGTCATAGCAAAAATGAAACATTTGTATCCCATTGTTCCGGAAAATTCAGAATTGTTCCAAATATTTGATATAGAAAAAACAACACTATCTGCTATCAACAAATCAACGGATTCGTGCTCAAAATTACCAGAATACAAAGAAAGCTGGGGACTTTCTTACGATGAAAAGTTACTTGCAGTCCCACCAAACAAAAGCGTGAGATTTAATGGGTACTTTCAATCATGGAAGTATTGGATTAAGTACGAAGATAGAATTAGAAAACTTTTACGGTTTAAAAATCCGATTCAACAAAAGGCCCATGATCAGATGAGAACAATTATGAATAAAATGAAGTTTGAAGTCAACAAGGACAGTGTTATTGTCAGCATACACATCAGACGGGGAGATTACGCAACCGATGGGCATTATAAGTACGGAAAGCTGACACCCAATGAAACTTATTACGCAAACGCCATGCAATATTTCAAAACAAGGCACAAAAACATATTATTTGTGGTGGGATCTAACGATATAGACTGGTCCAAAAAAGCCTTGGCCAAAGAGAAAAATGTATATTACTCGACAGGAAATTCACCGGCGGAGGACATAGCTTTGCTTTCTCTAGCTAATCATACAATAATGTCAGTCGGTACGTTTGGTTGGTGGATCGGATGGATGGCGCAGGGAACTAGTTTATTCTATAAGAACATTTTCAGACCTCAATCCGATTTTGCAAAAGAATTCCGGAATAATTCTATTGATGATTTTATCTATCCCGGATGGATTCCAATGGAATAAAAGTTTGACTTGCTTTACGAATATTGCGTTAATTATCAAAGCATTTTAGCGGGTTCTGTCGGAGACTTGATTCCAGTTGTTGTTCTTATCCAAGTGAAGTTAAATACAAAGTAGACATCTGGACTTTGTAGCAAATAAAATTATTTTCAAATTTTTCACCAGATTCTCTTAATTTACCGGTAAACGTTGAGCCCTTTTGTACCAGGTTTATTTCATAGACTTACTACTTGTGGAGCATTGCAGTTCTCAAGAAGATTGTTTATATTTATAAACCAACATCAAACTTTGAATCCCTTGTGGTCACTTTTTGTCCAGCGCCCGTCCGTCTACCTGTCTGTCCGTCTGTAAATTTTCTACAATTTTTACTTAGAAAGTGTAGATTTAAGTTTGTTCAAATCTTGATCCCAGAGTGACCTATTTTTTGATTCTCAGTTGATTCACTGCGGGCTTTGAACGATATTTGGAATACACAAGGTACTCTATGTTTTATGTAGGCTTACATGTATATAAACAAGTGTTTAAGGTTTTCCGATCCTAAACCTCAAAGTATTTTTTTTTCATCCAAAAATGTTATTTTGTCCTTCAAACTTTATAAATGAAATGAAACTAGATGAAATTGTTACTTGCATTCTACAAATCTATTGCAATTGTGCCCACGATGAATAAAAAGAAGTAAATATACAAGTTGAGAAAAAAAGGCTGTGCTGGTACACCGGGTGCTTGAACCCCTTTACCAAAATAGATATGTAACAGATCTTTGTGGAACCACTAGGTCAAGCATTTCGTTGAATTGACAGATTGTAAAACCATCACTATAAGACTGATTATATTCTATTAAAAAACAGGTTTATTGTACGAATAAAATAAAATCAGGATAACTTAGAGTTATCGAACATGCTGAGGTTAAGGATCGTTAAGATTTTTCTCAAGAACTGAAACTTATTACGCAAACGCCATGCAATATTTAAAAACAAGGCACAAAGACATATTATTTGTGGTGGAATCTAACGATATAGACTGGTCCAAAAAAGCCTTGACCAAAGAGAAAAATGTGTATTTCTCGACAGGAAATTCACCAGCGGAGGACATGGCTTTGCTTTCTCTAGCTAATCATACAATAATGTCCGTCGGTACATTTGGTTGGTGGATCGGATGGATGGCGCAGGGAACTAGTATATTCTATAAGAACATTTTCAGACCTCAATCCGAATTTGCTATTCAATTCCAAAATAATTCTATCGATGATTTTATCTATTTCGGGTGGATTCCAATGGAATAAAATGGGGCTTGTTTTGAATGATCTGTTAACCCGATCGTGACCTGCTGCGGTTACAATGGATATTTTTTTTTTACCTGAGGTGGTTGTTGGAGGATATAACAATTTTTCATACCAATTTAACTTAAACAGAAATAAATAATTTGCTCAAACCATTTTAATTTCACGTTAAAACAGCTATATTTCACTTACACTTTGGCATATTATAAAAAATACTATTTTTTTTTAATAAATTGTGGACTTTTTGTGAATTTTTTTTTTATTAATGAAAGCAAAATTTGATATACTAGTATAAATATTTCTAGATCCGAGGATTATTAAAAATGTTCATATGTTTTAAGCTTAAATCGTAATCATATTTTTTTACTTTTATTGTATCAAGAAAAATTGATATAGGTTAGTGAACTGATCCGACCATCCAGTCCTTTTAAACGCAATTGACATATTCGCATGGTAAAAATATTTTTTAGTTTATATTTCATTAAGCATAATATTAAGATAAGATTCGTTAAACGTTTTTGTGTTGGAGAGGGGGTAGATGTGGTGACATTAACAGGAATATATAACAGTACTGAAGATGGCTGATGTTGAAATGGTTTTAAATGGACTATACTGTACCACTGAATATATTGGCATATATTTTACCCACCACCCCTTAGCATACATATACAACTATACAACTTTCAGGGAATTACGTGCATTGCAGATGAAATAGAAATGAATAAAAAACTGTTCCATTTTGTTTATTTTGTACTAAAATCTTATCTCAATCAATCTTTATTCAGAATTATATGCTGTAAACATTTAACACTATGCAATGGTATTTCAATTGTGTGATTTGAGATTCTTATATACAAAAGATACACATGATGTGACTTGCAAGGTATATTATAGACATATTGACTTTAGTAATTTTTATGAAATCAAAATGTAATCAACTGCTAGTATTAATTGTAATATGATTGCAAACCGCTTAATGTACCCTCCTTTTATTTAAAAAAAATTACATTCGAGACGGAACGGCAAGCTTTTGTAATATTAATAATTTACTTATTAACAGTAGATCAAGATTTTTCTTGGACAATCAGCTCAATTTGCATTTCATTCCATGAAGTGAATAGGCATAACAAGGTGGTCAAATAATCACATTCTATAGTCGCCATCTTTTTTCCCTTCATATCCTTGACAACTTCACTGTGTTAAAAGAAGGGAAATCATAGCTTCAGCATTGTTACATGTACCTGCTCTACGTTATGGTTGATTATAATGAAACGGGTTTTGTTAAGATAATCTGCATTTTTAGTCTTGACGGAGATTGTTTTTGCTGCTAGAAATATATAAGTATAAATATATTATGAAAAATAAATTGTGCTCTTTCTTTGTTTTTAATTTAGTGCATGTTTCTTTTGTTTTAATTGTTTACAATTTTCTCAATACTAACCATATTCAGCTGTGTCAAGTTTCGAATTATTAGCAAGATACAGAGCTTTGCTCACAGAACTGAGGCCATGCTTTTGTTCATTCTGAATAGGAAATACAAAGTTATGTATCTTGCTTATCATTCTACGATTGATGCTGAAATTTTGATTGATCAATAGAAATGTCTTGCCAAAAGGATGATACGCTGTAACTACTTTCTGGTGCACCTTCTTGAACGATGAATTGCATAAAATCTACACAAAAAAGATGGGTAAATAAGGCGTGCAAAATGCCCATGTGAGGAATGATTAGATACTGCAAAATTAAAATATCATTAAAATCTAATAATTGTTTTCAAAATAATTAAAAACAATGTATATTAACATCGGATTGTAACCCTTAATTATTTTAAATACTTGTGATAGGTTGATTCAAATTGGCTTATGTGTCTCAAAACCTCCAAATAATGTCATTTAAAACTTCAATGCCTTTTCTTTTATAGAGTGGGTCTGAGCTCCATATTTTTGGTATAGTCTAAATGCGGTTTAATGGAATTTAAACCGATTTAATCAACAAAAATGTAGAGAGATGACCCACTATACTTTAAAAATGTCATTTTGTAGCCCAACAATTGAAAGTTTTAGAAAAAATAATACATGTCCGTAAAATTGTGGCCAACGTCTCATAAAGCATTTAAGCAACACACTTTGTTGTGAATAAAATGGCTCAGAGGTTAGAACACCAGACATTAGGTAACTTTATAGACTAGGTTTTTAGGTAGGTTCGATACCACCAATACTTTAGGATTTATAATTTTTTTCTTATCATTTTATGAAAAATTTCAAACTGAATATAGTTTAAAATTACCCTTTTGTAAACTTGTATTATAACATATCAAATATATTTAATTGAAAAAAGTGTTAAATTTGAAGTTGTATTTTACGACTAAACCAAATGGGCAGTTGTACCATCTTATTCCCCCATCTTCTTTTTGATAGTTTTTCGAACACAAGTACATGAAAACGACGCTTTTTAAACAGCTTCCATAGTCCTGACACATTATTATTATGAGAATAAAAGCATTATCGCTGTTCTTAAAAAAAACTATTGCAACGGAAAATCATCTTTGTTTGTAGACATTTGTTGTTTTTAATAAAGATAAAAATAATGGGTGGGCCTTGGTACAATAGAGCGACATGCTTGCCAATACATTGATTTGAATTATAGCTCTTTAACATATATGACAACATTTTTCAGTTAAGTTTATTCTTCAATCAAGTGAGCAAGGATATGAAACGTCATACGAAATAAATTCATGCCTGGTAAATGATAATTGTTTATAATGGAGAAGGCCAATTATTTAATTTGAGGAATTAAAGCGCATTTATTCTGGTGCATTGAGGTACACTTTTCTTCTTTCACATAGGATTTTTAAAAATAAAATACAATAACTAGTAAATAGAGGAGGGAGAAAATGTATCTTTATGCTCTCATGTATTTAAATCTTTTTATAAAGTGATGGGGGGGGGGGGGGGCTAAAATAAAGGGAACTGGAAGTTAACCGAACACCAACTGAAAATTTAGTTATTTATATTGCATATAATCTTATTTTCGGTAAAAATGGTTTTCCATAAAGGTAAATATGTCAAAGATTAAGTATATGCTAAAATAAGTGTAAAATTCGGATATTCATTTTTGGATAATCTACCGAGGGGCCACATGGCACAATATCCTTTAAACGACCATATAAAGCCAGTGTTGCTCAGGTGAGCGATGTGGCCCATTGGGCCTCTTGTCTTGATTATAATAGTAGGTTCCGGTTCATTGTACGGCTGTTTTTTTTTTTAACATCTTTGCACGAAAACTTGGCTTTAAGTTTCAACCAAATTCCTTTTTGTAGTTTCCTTTGTTATTATCCAATGTTATACCTCGCTGTCTTCTTCTACACTACCGACGGAGCACGAGAATATTTGTTGAATTTGCCGATGCACCGTACATTGTCACAAAGGGTAACGTTTGTTCTTTTGTTATATTATTCAAATGATGAGTAAAAAAGCACAAACTAATGGATGCCTATTTTATTTAAAGCTGAAGATAATATTTCAACTTTATTGTTTTACTGTTATGCTTGTGTGGGCGCATCATCCGTCTGCTTTCCAAAGAGAAAGTGTGGTCAATACAATTGCCTTTAAGCAAATTAAATAAATAACATTTTAATAAGGTAAAAATGGTTTGCATTCATTGATTTCATTTCGTTTCAAATTCAAATAAGATTCGTAAAGTTCATTTCATTACTCGGATTATAATTTTCCATTTGCACTGAAATTATTTAAATAATGTGAATCCTACATACTACAAATGAAAAAACGACTACGGCTTTTAACTTTAATGTAATAGAAGATGGAATATAATAGTCACATTCATTAAGTTAAATTATAAATGGCTAGAGGTACTTTTCTTTGGTTTTCATTTGATATCACTTTGAAATTAAGGGCACATTTTTCAAATTAAAAAATTTGAGAAGAAATACTAGACAACATTGAAATGGTAACCATCTCAAAGAGCCCCGCCTAAATAATGGACAATAGGATGAAAAGAATTTAAGAGAATCTTGCTTTGATTTTGACCTATAACTTATTCAAGCTGGCATAGAACTTTTTCTTCAATTTCATTACACCTTACATACAGGCATTTTTGTTCAATCTGAGCAATATTAGGCTAAAGGGAAATAATCTATTGTCTTAAGGTGGATCTCTACACCAAATAAGTGTAGGAGATTTTTGTTGCATGCATTTGTTACTAATACTCTGCACAATATTCAACAATAATAGACCTCAAAATACAATACTCTATTTTCTAGAGAATTTTTAAAATATCAGTCTGATTCCAGATAACCTCTTATTTATCATATTTTTAAACATTTCTGTTTTAAAATTCTTATGAAAGTGAAATGTCATTAAGTTTAGAAATAAAAGACAAAATCATCATGAATGAAGTTTGGATGATTTTTATTGGAATCCACATAAATATGAAACTTAAATATAAAAAATTTCTTTTAAGGCAAACTTCTGGACAAAATCCCACAAAAATCTGAAAATATAAACAATATTCATTGGTTAATAGGATGAAAAAAAGAAATTGAATGAAATTGAAAAATTAAAGAAAATACTGAATTATTGCAAAAATCTTGGTATGAAAGATCCTGTTTAAGAGTTGTCTTTCTTTATTTTACATGGTCTCAAATATCTTGGGACCATTTTTTAATTAATAAAATTCACGAAGAAAAATTAAAAAAAAAAGGAACAAGTCTATGCTAAATATGTACATGTGTATATATAAGATTTGTAGTGCTTATGATAATATTTGAAGATGAAAAGTTATATTTTTGATAAACACATTATATATATTTAACTATTCAAAACAAAATATTAGTAGTGAAATTGTCTTCTTTTTTTTTATATATACAATAGCAATTATAAACAACAACCATACGCATATTTATACATACATTAGATGTCCATAGTGATACACATGTACGTGTGGAAATGAAAAACATGCTCCTTTTAAAAATTCTGTCCTTCCCTCAACTGGCTTGCAAATACGGGCTTCCACTGCTATTGCTAAATGTACCTAGCTTTATCTATTTAAATCAAAATACATTTGTTTAATGTCTAAGTTTCCATGCAAGTAGTTTACTGCAAATGTTGTACATTTGGGAAATTGGGATTAATTCAAGAGATCGTACTTCGGTACTTTCGTTTTATATTCATCGTACAAATATATAGTTTAAGTGAAAATATGATATCTGCTTACCTATATCGATAATCCGTCACAAATATATGATCGTCTGTTGCAGATAACATGACTAAAACGTATTGCCAATAGCGGTGAAACAGTGAATTATTTAAATTCCACGTTTTCCGTACAAAACATTTGTATCTGATAGATCTTTTGCAAATTACAAAAGAATTGACCTGTAGGTAAGGTGGCTTTCCCGAAAAAAAAACACTTTTGAAAAAGTTTTTTTGTTATTTTCTATCGTACATATTTCTGAATTTTTCGAATTTGCATTTTGAACCTATCATATTGCTCCTGCAATTTCATTATTAATTTTAAAGTTGGCCAACAAAGCATTTTCTCAATAAAATGGTATATTTCTACATGGTCTTTGATCTAGATATCCTTCATGACCAACTTGTCCCTAAAAAAAATAAAATATTCAAATAGGTTTAGTTCAAACGAATAAATAAGATAGAATTTATTTAGGGGCACCACGGCCCTGGAGTCGAATTTTGCAAAAAAACAACAAAAATTTCGAAAATTGATTTCTTTTTTAATGTCTATATTTACATTAGAGAGTGTATGTTCTGGATAGCTCAGTATGTTAAACCGCTAGCTATGTTACACGTGATGTTTTTATGTCCTGGTTCGATTCCATCTGTGGTAATACTTTTTCCTTTTTAAAAATTAACAACATTTATAAAGATCGTTTTATTATCCCCTCGCGCAACTTGTAGCGAAGGGGATATAGCATCGCTGCTGTGCGTGTGTGTGTATATGTATGTGTGTCCATTTCAGCCTTTTTAGCAAGATTCAAAGAAAACCCTTGCATGCATGTTTATCACACTTCGTATACTTCATAAGCATGGTTAAAGGACAAACCCTATTCATTTTCAAGGAATTTTGTTTTATATCTTTAAAAATATCGTTAAAAATTAAAACACTTAGAAGTTTCTGTACGACTTCCGGTTCGTGAAAGTAAACATTTCATATCAACAACTTTATATTTTGTTGGATGTAGACCCTGTAAATGTAAGAAGCAAACGTTTTTAAGAATGGGGAGTTGTAAGGATGTCCAAAGTGAAAAATTGAAACAAGAAGGAGATTAAGTTTACCCTAATATAATCAAAACAAGCAACCGTCTGAGCCAAATTTCGGGCTTTTTTTTTAACGAATTACTTAGAGAAGAACAGGTTTATAATTCAAAAGAGACTTTGACGAATATCGTCAACTTGATTAACCAGGAACTTATTTTATGTAAATCGCTGTAGATACGTTACTCTTTTTAAAATATTGGGGTTAAAATTACAACATGTTAACTCGAGTTTCCCCATAGAGAAGACTATAAATCGCCAGATCTTAGCTACTTTTCATTTTCAATATACAAAACTTAATTTGCCTACAATAATAGTCTAAATACGTAATGAATGTCACTGGATATAGAGAATTTATGAAATACATTACATGTAATAATTAAAGTTTAACACGTTTGTGGTGTATTTTAGCTAGTAATGGGAGGAATTGTAGAACCACGTAAATGCACCAATCCCCAATGGATACACCCTGGAGCGTGCATGGGGATAGGAATAAACGAAATATTTTAATTTAAATTGGTTTTTAAATAATTAAATATTGTCTCTTCAATTATATGTTTATTCCTAAATAATGCTTTTCCCCGCACGATATTTTCATTTCGGGAGGGGATGCTCTGCTTTGCGGTGCCCTTGTTTTTTTAAAATGCAGTACTGGGCATTCTGTATATTTAACTTCGATCTTCTTTAAGGCAAATTTTCTCTTTGAATTAAATTTGGAAAAATGCGGGAGGAAGGTTCATAGATTAAACAAAAATGGGGGGGGGCAGAAAGAGTCTTTCGCCCCCTTGCTATCCTGACATTAGGTACGCCCCCTTATACAAAGGTGCAGCTGGTAATACAGAAAAGACCTCATTTGAATGTACAGTGAATGATGATAGTGTTCGAATTCCCCTTTAAAATCCTCTACATCTACAAACATCACTCTTCATGCTTCTTTTCAATCACTATAAATTATAAGACTAGAAGAGTTTACTGTGCGTGGCCTAAACTCAAGAAGTGAACAGAAATTGATATGCTTTTTGTAAAGACAGAAACGAAATACGTTAATACGGGTCATAAGTTATGAAAATAATGTTATCCTAAGTGTAGTCTTATTGATCAAATAGAAAAAGTATATACATCGTATAAAGTGATATGCAAACGTATTATGATATAAAAAACATGATTAATTAAAATAAATCAAAATGCATAAAATGATACAAAAACAATAAAAACCCAAAGCCTACCCTGTGTGGCAAGATAATTTGTTTACATCAAAGTTGAACATGTGCTTGTTTAAAAATTTATCCTCGGGCCTTTTCACTCCCAGAAAACAACATCAATCGAAAATTAAAAGACATCGTATTATTACGAATATGAGACGAAAGAACACCCAACATTGTGATTTTATTCTCATAATTTTTTTACACATGTAGCAGTCAAAAACGGCGAAAATCGTCAGGTAAAATTGGGATTATTTTGTTTCAACCATGTTTTGACGTGAACCTTCGAAGAATACAAAAATGACAATGAAAAGGGTCGGTTTAGCTCAACCGAACTTTGTCACATTTTAGCATTTCACAATGATATAGAGGTGAAAGGCGGGCCATTATCTCCTTTATCTTTGAAGTGTGTATCAAACGGATACCAGGGCAGTGTAGGGTCCTATGGGGCTATTATTTCCCGGTCTCAATTTTGGGCTGTATGGGTACCACCAAGTGGCTCCCAGGGGTTCTGGCTCATTTCAGTGGTTTATATCTCACTTGAGATTGACCACAAGAACTTGGTAAGACTAAGATTAGGTAGAGGACCTCAAGAGGTATTCATACTAAGCGTTAGGGGGCACCTATGACCCATACAAGGGTTCAGTTTGCTCACCGAACTTTGTCATATTTAAGCATTTCACAATGATATAGGGGTGAAAGGTGGGCCATTATCTCTTTTATCTTTGAAGTGTGTATCAAACGGATACCAGGGCAGTGTAGGGGACCTATGGGGCTATTATTTCCCGGTGTCAAATTTGGGTTGTATGGGTACCACCAAGTGGCTCCCAGGGGTTCTGGCTAATTTTAGGGGTTCATATCTCACTTGAGATTGACCACAAGAACTTGAAAACATTGGGATTAGGTAGAGGACCTCAGGAGGTATTCATAATAAGCGATAGTGGGCACCTATGACCCATACAAGGGTTCAGTTAGCTCACCCGAACTTTGTCACATTTAAGCATTTCACCCCTATATCATTGTGAAATGCTAAAATATGACAAAGTTCGGGCGAGCTAACTGAACCCTTGTAGGGATCATAGGTGCCCTCTAACGCTTATTATGAATACCTCTTGAGGTCCTCTACCTAATCCTAGTGTTTCCAAGTCCATCTCAAGTGAGATATTAACCCCTGAAATGAGCCAGAACCCCTGGGAGCCACTTGGTGGTACCCCTACAGCCCAAATTTGACACCGGGAAATAATAGCCCCATAGGTCCCCTACACTGCCCTGGTATCCGTTTGATGCACACCTCAAAGATAAAAAAGATAATGGCCCGCCTTTTACCCCTATATCATTGTGAAATGCTGAAATATGACAAAGTTCAGGTGAGCTAAACCGACCCATTGTTGTATTCTTCGAAGGTTCACGTCAAAACATGGCTGAGTCAAAATAATCCTAATTTCACCCTATGATTTTCTCTGTTTTTGACTGCGACATATGATAATCTTTTTATGAGAATAAAATCACAATGCTGTGTGTTCTATTGTCTCATATTCGTAATAATACGATGTCTGTTTAATTTTCGATTGATGTTGTTTCTGGGGGAGTGAAAAACCAGAGCATAAATTTTTAAACACGCACATGTTAAGCTTTTGTAAACAAATAATCTTGCCCAACTGGATTGGCTTGGGGTTTTCATTGTATTAGTATCGTTTTATGCCTTTTAATTTACTTTAATTTATCATGTCTTTTATATCATAATACGTTTGTATATCACTTTATACGATGCATATAGTTTTTTCTATTTGTATCAATAAGACTACACTTACTAGGATAACATTATTTTCATGACTGATGTTATGACCCGTATAAACGTATTTCATTTCTATCCAACAAAGACGCATTTTTAACTCTTATCCAGGCGAGGTTTACTGCTTCGGAAGTTGTCAATGCTCATACAAATTATTGAGCATTAACCATTTTGATATTAATTAAAAAATGTCGATAATTAAGTAAAATATAATTTTCTGTTCGTGTACTCTCAGTACTTTGATGAATTTCCTTATTGGCTGCTAGCTTCTACGGGCTTAGTTGCTGCTGTTAGTGGCTGCTAGCTTCAGCCTGGTCGAAACTCCAATCTAGATAGAGAAAGGATAACTCAAGTATTTTCTCCCATCCTTCTATTTTGTTCCGCCATAATTTGTTCGTACGTTGGATAAACAAGGGGGAAATGATATATAATAAAATATTATATAATATATAATGATATATATAAATGATATATAATTTTACTTGACCAGAGATCAGGTGTTTGATAGTGTGTCTAGGATCCTTGTGGTTGATTCATGGTACAGGCATCCTGATTGTTACTCGCATCTACAACATGTACTCTAGCCATTTAGTCAATACCAATAAAATGTGCGTATATGAAGAGGTGTGTTAAAGTCGTAAGTATTTGTAATTTGTGTTAGATATGTGGATAAACCCTTAATGTATTCATATTTAAAGGTTATTTGAGAATTATTTTATTATAGCTAAGACCGTTCATCATTTTGTCAATAACTTAGTGTTGTGTGTTTGAAATGAAGAACAACCCTGTACACACATTGCGTTTATATGAAAGGAAAACCAGAACTACCAACAGTAAGGGACCTGTAGTGTTGAAAGGAAGTCGAATTATCCAAACTCTCTCTCTCTCTCTCTCTCTCTCTCTCTCTCTCTCTCTCTCTCTCTCTCTCTCTCTCAAACTGACTTGCTTTTTTTGGTAACAACGTATATATTTAGTGAAGCTATGTTACAAGTGAATTACTGTTATGATTTTCTATTGATTTTCTTTAGAATAGATACCAGATGGCATTCTGAAACACCAATTCGGGACGTTGCCTCTCGTTTCAAAATGACATCGGCTATCTTAAGCAAATGAATGGAAAAGCATTCTGTAACTATGATTATTTGGTATTTTCCCTTTGCACGAAAAGTCGGCGTTATGTTTCAATCAAAGTCCATTTTGTAGTTTCTTTTGTAAGTATTCAGTGCAATAACCTTACTGTCTTTTTCTACATAACCTGCAACGAAGGACGTGATTTTTTTCCTTATGTGTTGCTGATGCACGGTACATTGTACAAATAACAAAGTATGTTCTTTTGTTTGATGAAAAAGTACAAGCTTTGCATACTAGTATCTGATTAAACACTGAAGTTGATTTTCCAACAGTGTATTTTTTTTTTACTGTGATGCGCATTACACCATTGTTTTTCGAAGACCTTAAATTTGAATGATTATTTGACATTATAACAATCAAAAATATTGAGCACCATTGATTTTATTTCGCATCATATTCAAATAAGATTCATTTAACTCGTGTTCTACATAAATCGCGCTGGCGTCGGAAGCAAATTGAAAGTGGGGGGGGGGGGGGAGGGAGCTAGACTAATCCTCAGAAATTGTAACAAGTAAAAAAAAACCACCCTAATTCCCAAAATCATTAAAATCCAAATCCGGGGGGGAGTTACCTAGAGTTCGAAAAAATTTCTTACATATCAAAAAAAAATTTCTTTTCAAATCATGAAATTCTTAATCCGGGGGGGGGGGGGGGGGTGCGAGTATACCTTTGACTCCAACTTCTCAATTTTTCAATCTCTTTAAGGTAAACTTAGGAACAATTATGTTTGCTACGACAAAAGGTGGGAAGGGGGGGGGGGGGGCTGAACCCTCTCTGATGCTATGTGCCTAATGGTTAGGACTATTCATTTTTGTAGGTCTAACATTGCAAAAAAAGTGGGTAAGCCCCCTCCCCCCCCCGGTTCTGACGCCTATGAATCGACGATGAAATTCGAACTCTTATGCTAAAGTACAACTATTCAATATTCATGCATTTGTTTCGATCAATCCAAATTATTATGCCACAAAACAAAACGCAGAGAAATCTTGTGAACCCTTACCGCAAACGAAACAGCAACTAAGGCGCTTTTACTTTGACGTAAAAAAAGATACCGGTTTTTTAAAAATAAATTAAAGTTACCCATTATTAAGTTGATGGATACAAAGATACAAAAGGTACTAAAGCATCCTTGTTTACACATCCTTGTACAGCCGGAAATCTTAAGATACATCATGAATTTCTGGACAGTCGTTTACTTTAAATTCCTCCTTCTTTTAGTAAATGACACACAGACTGCAAGGCGCGGGGATCAAAAAGATGCGGATGAAATTAACGATCTTAAAAATTCATCATTGAAATGAAAGGAAACAAATGTTTCGTTTTGTTCAATTTTTTACCCTTAAAATGTAATCAGTACGAATGTAGCAGAACATTCACAATAACAAGAACTTTATTTCTATTCTAAAACAACTCAGTATTGTCACTGATCGTTTTTCTTACACGATCTAGGTCATGCGACAGATGGTCCGTATAACCACAACGGAAGTTCACTTGTGCATCGATAAGAAGCTACCGATTGACATGACATGCAGACGACATTTTTCGTTGAATATTAAATTAACATCTATTATTCAATATATCTATTTTATGTAAAAACACACAGTGCAGATGTCAGGGAGGTTCTTGTAACAGCCCCATAGCGCTCTTCGAAATTAACATATGAGGTAATATAATTTTTTTTTACTTGAACTAAGACATGAAATTGACATGGTTTTAATAACTTTTCAAGTTGGATGTTATAGTTTGATAACTGCGAGGCTTACATGTATTTCTGATCTGATAATTTACTGATGACGTTCGTGGTACATGTATAATTATGTATATTGGAACATAAGGTTAGCTTTTAAAAAGCTAAGAAAGTCAGTGGAACATAAACTCTTTAGCAAAGAAGAATACGCAATCTATTGAAATACCAGATATATAGTTTCCAGAACAACCATAATATGAGGGTGTGCATTTAGTGCATTTGGGTTAAGGGCGTGCAGTGATCTTGAACCATGTTTGTAGGTCAAAGCTGGTCATAGTAGAATTATGTACAAAATCCTTGTCCGGAGCCTATCTTCTCTCCCCTTTTTCCAATATTGCTCAAACTTTACTCACAGAGTGCCTATGGTCAAAGGATGTGTAGTGACGTTGAATGAAGTTTGCAGGTCAAGGTCATATTGGATCATGCCAACAAATTTTTCAGAGCATATATATACTCTCCACTTTGCCTGATTTGGCTCATACTTCACACAAACATAGCTTTTAAGTAAAAGGTGTGCAGTGACCTTGAACCAAGATTGAAGGTCAAATGTGAAGGACATAGCAGAATTAAATGAAAAATCCTTTTCCAGAGGATATCTTTTCTGCCTATAGTCAAATCTGGCTAAATCTTCACTTGCAGAGTGCCTACGATTAAAGGGTGAGCAATGACGTTAAATGATGTTTATAGGTCAAGTGTCAAGGTAATATTAGATTTTGAAAAATTCTTTTTTCAGAGCATATATATACTCTTCACTCGGCCCTATTTGGCTCCAACTTCACATTAACAGAGCTTCTTGGTTAATTGTGTGCAATGACTATAATTTGAACCAAGTCTATGTGAAGGTCATACCAGAACAAATTATAATCAGTTTTAGACCATAGATTAACTCCTATTTGCTTAATCTTGCTTAGGTTGAACAAACAATACCTGTATGTAAGGGGTAATGAAATTGAATTAAAAGTTTTATGCCAGCTGGAAAATTTCTATGTAATAGGTCATGGTCAAAGCAAAATTATCTGAAATGCTTTTCATCCTATTGTCCATGGCCATTATTTAAGCGTGACCCTTTCTGATGGTCCCCATCTCAATGTTGTCTAGTTATTATTTATTTATTTTCATAAAGTAATTTAAAGCAATTGTGCATGCTCTCTTAATTTGTTACTTTTGCAAAATTTACTCTCTGAATTTCATGGTCGCAAACCCCTGCCTATATATATTCTCTAAACTCACTAAGTGAGTCAGGGAAATATGTAGGCGGACTCTGGACCTTCCCTAGAGCGCAGTTTGGCCTAGAAACAAACGAGTTTCATTTTGTTTTGAATTTATTTAAGCAGGGGCTGTATAATTCCTTACCAGAGTTGCAATTTACGGAAGCGCATATGAAGTTTCATCCTAACTTGATAGAACAGGATGACTAATAATGGCCGTGGCGTGTCATCTCTTTGATCTCGGCAATCACTGTCAAAGAAAATAGTTAAAATTGTGCTTTAAAGGGACTTGGACACGATTTTAGATAATTTTTTCCCCTTTTTTATGTATAAAATGGTTTACTTGCTCATTTTGAATGATTGGCCAAAATTTGAATGTTGGAAGTCAAGTTATAAGAGAGATACAGCGGTAAGAAATTATTGTAATGTAAACAAAGCTTGAGTCTTATATTTGTTTACAAATAATACAAATAATGTAAACTAAGGAATTGCAATTTCTGTGACCAAATGACTTGTGGCAAACAAGTTAAACTGCTTCAATGTGTTCATAGATAATATGATAAAGAGAAACAAGCAACATGTCTTTGAGACTTTTACCAATAAAATACATATGTAAACCATAACAAAGCTCGAGCTTTGTTTACAAAACAAAGATTTGAAACTCTGTATCTTGCTTATAACTCAATAGTTGACTTTCAAATTTTGACAAAGCATTAAAAGTACTTAGGATAACCATTCTAAACATTAAAATTGGAAAAATAACATTTTGAGCTCAAATCGTGTCCAAGTCCCTTTAAACTGTGATACATATTTAAATATATATCGCCTGTATAGTTACTCATAAATAGTTAATGTTTAAAATATTGAAATCAATATTGCAGAAATTCTGTCGTTTTCTTTACATGAATCACTCCTGAACAATTTTCATAGTATTTACTGCTTTAAAATCAATTTATTACATGTGTTAAGACATTGATGACCTCTTGCGAGTATTTGGTAATAAATGCCTTCTTTTAATTGTATTGATGATACTCTTTCAAATCAATTTAAGCTTATTCATGAACAAGAGAAAAAAAGGTTATATAACAAATGCTGTTATAAACAAAAGCCCTTTGTTACAACAACTTAGTTCCTGTTTATAGTAAAGCTGACATCATTCATTATTACTCTTGCTCAAAAGGTCGCAGTATTATTATCTAACTAGTTTTTCCGGTGTGCATTCAATGCAGTACTGTGGGTGTCAAAAAGGAGATATTTGCTGTTTTCCTGTAAATTTCCGACGAAGGACACAAAATTTCTTGTGATTGCCGATGCACTATACGCTAAGGTTGTCATAAAGGGTAACGTATATTTTTGCCTTTCTTTCGACCTTCTGTTTAAAAAAAAAAGATTCAAAAGAATTTTTACAATAAGTATATCTGTAATTATAAATCACGATATTAATAATCGAACTTGTAAGAAAAAGTTTCAACTACAAACCAAGAAATTTACATTAAAAATTTGCATCTCGTTGAGAACAGCTTTTCAGACTTCTCCCTGCATTGGCCAAAATGGCGCATAGTTTCCAGAGAGAGAGAGAGAGAGAGAGAGAGAGAGAGAGAGAGAAAGAGAGAGAAAGAGAGACAGACAGACAGACAGACAGACAGACAGAGCGTTGTTTGTCAAGCACATATAGTTCGTTGTGGATTCGGTTCTGAAGTATACGTTATATTGCTTATAATTGACTTACAACAATTTACGAGTACTACTCCGTGTATGAAGGAGGCACTACATCATTGAATAAAGACAGGAGAACAGTTCACAAGTGTTATGTGTAACTTCCGTATGCGCTAAGTGTTATTCTGTTAATCACGTTCTTCGTTTGTTGTGTACATTACCAACATATTAAACAAGCTACTTTTTTTGGTTGGTCTGATAATTTTTAAAAAACCTCATCGATTATTACATTAGGGGCCTTTTAAGTCCGTTTAAACAGCTAACTCTTCGTACATGTACCTATAATTAAAGAAAGGGATCAAACTCCGAACCAGGAAATACACTTCCCACTCGCATTAAACGCCAAAACAATTTTAAAATCTGTTCGAGAGACATAACCTGCAGATCTCCTTTTATAAAGTAATGTCTTATCTCTATGCATGCCTAATTTCAAGGAACGTTTTTTTGAAATAGTAGAGTTTAATTCTCTTGTTTCATTGTTTTTTTTTCACTCTAAAAATCACCTGTCCAAAGCAGCAGATGAGTTCTCACCTCCGACGACAGAGCCTTTTTGGCTAATGAGAGGGGTTATGGTTGAGGTTGATCTTTTTAATTTAAATTTCACATCAAACATGTGCTACTTGTATATCAATTCATTAATGAATAATTTATCTCTGTGTTTACAATATTCAACAATATATAGTGGTTTAAAAACTGAAATATTTTGAAATCAACCAAATCTCTAAAGCTGATAGTCTCGCCTTAATTAAAGCTATAGTGTATTGGATTGAAGAGCAATAATTGTTGGTACTTGTCCATGCAACAAAGGTACAGTATGACATACATGTATGTGTGATGCAAAAGTGTATCAAATTTATGTAGATTGTCAATTTTCGCCACTGTCTTAACTTCTAAATTGTCACAGTAGGAATGGAGTAAATGTTATACTAGTAAGCGCTAATCGAATACCAATTTTCTGATCACAAGTAATCGTTATTAAAACGATTACTCTGAAAAAAATCCTTCAACTTTCTAGTGGCAGGTATTTGACATAATTTTGATTTTGAAATGTACAGTTTTATAGGCTAAGTGTACATGTATATATACATGTATATATAGACTTAGTAAAGGTTGAAATTTTAAAACACCAAGACTTGAAAATTCTCTCTCTCTGATATTAAATATTCAATCAGGATTTATGAAGACCTAAATAAGAAGGACATCTTGCTAAATTGTCATAATCACTTATTATGTCCTTATTGAACATATTATATGAAGCATACTACACAATTATCTGAGAGAGAGAGAGAGAGAGAGAGAGAGAGAGAGAGAGAGAAAGTTATAAAAATAAAATTTGAAAATGCTCAAATAATTTCTTTTTCCTTATATAAATACAAAATATCAATATGTATTGTAATAAAAAAAGTATTAATAGCATATACATATAATGTTAAAATGTCAAAAAAATATCTCAGTATTATGATAAAGTGTCATATAAGCATGGTAAGGAAGGAGTCTTCTCTTCATAAAACATACATCTTCTAATTAGAAACTTATCAATCAAATCAGTTTAATCAAATTTGACATCCTTGTTTTTGCATAAAGGTCAGGTCAAGGTCACTACCTTTTTCCTCAACTTAAAGGATGGTAAAATTAAACTTAGTTCTTCGCAGTTATGTAGACATCTGTTTAAGAAATGAAGATTCTATTCTCCAATGAAAGATAGAATATCAGAATTTCTATCAGCATGTACTACTTAAATGGAATAAATATTCAAACTAAAATTGATATTGCTTAGCCCGCATTTTTTTTTTTAATTTTCCTAAATTTTGAAGAAATTTAGATATTTTTTTATGCTTCCAATATTAAAATATTTCTGATTTTTGTATATTGAAGACATTATATAGAGATATTAATTGACAGAAAAGCTCTTATATTGACATTAAATAAGAGAAAAACTCAATTTAATGATTTTTTCCACATAAATCAATGTATAAAATGGGCGTTTTAAAAGCTTATAAAAATGTAATTTGATAAGCAAATCATGTTTTAAAAACATATTCTAAAGCCCAATTATCCTATCATTAGTTCACATTAGTTAAAAAAATCCAACATTAATGTTATTGTTTTAAAATTTCTAAAACAGACTCAGTAATCTACAGCTATTATGAATTGCAAAACATGTGATATTTTCCTACGCCAAAATTCCGCCAAAAATATAGTCCTTGTTAGATTCTTAACATTGATTATTATTTCTATGCCAAGTTGTATGCTAGTAAAAAAGAAGAAGAAATCTACTATTTTAATTTACTATCATATCGATTTAATGAATAATTAATCAAATTTACGTTTGACAAGTCGAAAACCAACTAAAGATACAGTTACCATTACGTCATTGAATTGATTAAAGGAAGAAGGTCCTGTTTCTCTCATTTTTTGTTGTAAATTAAGTTAAGCGATATTTAAAAAATGAGCTGGCAAGCAATAATTTCTCTAATGGTATATTAAAGAATCTATATCTGTACCAACATAAACCCTCTTCTCAATTCTTACCAAAAAAATTATTTCATCAAAAAAAGTAACACTGACAAACATTAAATTTTTAAAACTGAAAAATAAGCATAGGGTGTGGTGTTTTTCTCTCGCACTCATATTCTAAAACTCATATTGGTTTCCATAAACATTGCTAACGTATCCTTTTTTTCACATCATATTTGTTTATAAGCACGTGCACCTGAAGCCAGTTAAAACAATTTATACATTGATCTCCATTATCAGAATATAAAAATCGTTTCTGGCATAGCTCAACGTATCAGATAAGAAGTAAATTTGCCCAAAAAATAAAAATGCAGTTGCTAGACAATGCAGTTCATGTCATATTTTAATAATTCAATTATCCCGAGTTGTTCTGATGTGTAAATTGTCAGACTATGTTAGTTTATGAGAAAAGAAAAAATAATTGTAATCGAGAACTTGTTTATCAAGTTAGCTGAACATGCATTGGGTTCTTTTTAAATATATCGCATTGAGCTATGCAAGTTTAAAAACAATCATTTATTGTATATAAAAGTATCAATTATTTCGAATAAACCCTGAACATTTTTTTTTCAAGTTGCGTAATATCGACTCGAAATCAATGCACTTTGAAAAAATATTTTTTTTCAAAGAGCGTTAACTTGGTCCCCAAATTAACGCACTCTGATAACATTTTTAAAGTGCGTTATTTTTCGAGGTGTGTTGTAACACTGCTATAACAAATTAAAAAATTCAGTCGTCACTCCGATTTTTTTCAGACCGGGAGCTACAGTTTTTAAGGCTTTTGATGCGAGTGGGTATCGTTTTCCAAGTTCAGAGTTCGACTTCTTTATCAATTAATTATGGGTTCTTTTTCAGACGAGATATGGGTATTTCATACCAAATTCTAATGAAAGTTAAGTCTGCTTCCTTAGGCAAATCTGAAGCGCTTGGATCCGAGACGCTAAAAAAAGTTGAATCATATAAGTAATGATTTTATACCCTCGCTCCGAAGGAGAAGGGTGTATACTGCTTTACCCTTTTGTGTCTGTCTGTCCGCCTGCCTGTCTGTCTGTCCTTAACTAGAATTTCTGTCGCATTTTTCTCAGCAACTATTAATTGCAGATGCTTGAAATTTTAACACAGTATTTGTGTAGGCATGCCATATCGTGGGATGTATTTTTGTACCAATCGGACGTCAATATCCTCTTAAATGACGACTTTGTTTATTTTTAGCCAAAATTTTCAAACAAATTTTCGATAAAGATATCTCAGTAACTATTTATCGCAAATGCTTAAAATTTTAGCACACTATTTGTTTAGTCATGCTATATTGTGGGATATATTTTTGTACCAATCGGATGCCAACTATCTGTTAAATGTTGACTTTGCTTTTTTTGCATATTCACATCAGAGCGGGGGTATCACTATTAAGCAGTGGCTCACAGATTTTTTTTTTTATTGTTTTTGAAAATTCAGTAGATAACACTCTTATATCTTTCAATCAGTATAAAAAGAATGAAAGTAAAGAAATGAATATCCGATGCACTTACAATAGCATTTTATTCAAATTGCAAAGAAAGAGACGAGTTAATAAAACACATTTTTATTTTCTTTTTATAGATATAAGTGTAGCGTTCAACAATGAGAATAAGAAAATGTATCCGAATTAGTAAGTTTTAAAAAGTATTTTTTATAAATCATTTCCTTTTGTTATTTACGTTTTATAATTTATTCTTTTATATTTCATAATATATCCAAATAAAACACATTGGTAATATGTTTTAGAAGACAAGATTTCATTCCTTACATTATTCTGTTGAATATCAATACATTTATTCTTTGGATTGATGATTTTCAGAGAACGTCCCACTTCTTGCAGTAGGACTGTTTGTTATTTTGACAATCTTGAAGACATTTCAACATTCGAGAAATCAACCTGGAATATATGAAAGAGAACCAAATCTAACCTATATGTATGAAAGCAAGAAGTTGGATGGTATAGCGTGTGTGAAATTCCAAGGACGCTTAGGGAACTTAATGATGGAGTACGTGTTCCTCTATGTCATAGCAAAAATGAAACATTTGTATCCAATTGTTCCGGAAAATTCAGAACTGTTCCAAATATTTGATTTAGAAAAAACAACACTATCTGCTATCAACAAATCAACGGATTCGTGTTCAAAATTACCAGAATACAAAGAAAGCTGGGGACTTTCTTACGATGAAAAGTTACTTGCAGTCCCACCAAACAAAAGCGTGAGATTTAATGGGTACTTTCAAACATGGAAGTATTGGATTAAGTACGAAGATATAATTAGAAAACTTTTACGGTTTAAAAATCCGATTCAACAAAAGGCCCATGATCAGATGAGAACAATTATGAATAAAATGAAGTTTGAAGTCAACAAGGACAGTGTTATTGTCAGCATGCACATCAGACGGGGAGATTACGCAACCGATGGGCATTATAAGTACGGAAAGCTGACACCCAATGAAACTTATTACGCAAACGCCATGCAATATTTCAAAACAAGGCACAAAAACATATTATTTGTGGTGGGATCTAACGATATAGACTGGTCCAAAAAAGCCTTGGCCAAAGAGAAAAATGTATATTACGCGACAGGAAATTCACCGGCGGAGGACATAGCTTTGCTTTCTCTAGCTAATCATACAATAATGTCAGTCGGTACATTTGGTTGGTGGATCGGATGGATGGCGCAGGGAACTAGTTTATTCTATAAGAACATTTTCAGACCTCAATCCGATTTTGCTAAAGAATTCCGGAATAATTCTATTGATGATTTTATCTATCCCGGATGGATTCCAATGGAATAAAAGTTTGACTTGCTTCACGAATAGTGTGTTAATTATCAAAGCATTTTAGCAGGTTATGTCGGATACTTGATTCCTGTTTGTTGTCCTTATCCAAGTGAAGTTAAATACAAAGTACACATCTGGACTATGTAGGAAAGTAAATCCTGTTTAAAATGATTTTCAAATTTTTCTCCAGATACAGTTACTCCTAATTTAAACGTTGAGCCCTTTTGTACCAGGTTTATTTCATAGACTTACTAGTTATGGAGCATTGCAGTTTTCAAGATCGTTTATATTTATAAACCACCATCAAACTTTGAATCCCTAGTGGGGCCCAAGCAATGCTCAGGGGCAACAGTGTAGACATCTGAGAATCAACAATACGTCAAGAACATATAAATAATACATGGTACTTACATCATAACATTTGGATTCATAAGTGGCAAGTCGGTGAGTCATAACATGGAATCTAAATGTTTTCAGCTCATTTGAGCTGGAAGCTCAATTGAGCTTTTCTGGTAACTTTTTGTCCGGCGCCCGTCCGTCTGTAAACTTTCTGAATTATGACTTAGCTAGTGTAGATTTATGTTTGTTCAAATCTTGATCCTTAAATGACCTATATTTGATTCTCAAATGTATACACTGCGGTCCTAGGACCATATTTGGGATACACAATGTACTCAATGTTTGATGTAGGCTTACATGAATATAAACAAATGTTTAAATTTCTCCGATCTATTTTTTTTCATCCAAAAATGTTATTTTGTCCTTCAAACTTTATAAATGAAATGAAATTAGATGAGTTTATGAATGGTATCCATGTACTTGCATTCTACAAAGTTATTGCAATGTTGCCCACTATGGATATAATATTCAAGTTCAGAAAAAAAGGCTGTGCCGGTGCACCGGGTGCTTGAACCCCCTTAACCTAAATAAATATGTAGTAGATCTCTGTGGAACCACTAGGTCAAGCATTTCCTTGAATACCGGATTGTAATACCATCACTAGAAGACTGATACGTTCAATTAAAAAGCAGGTTTATGGTACGAATAAAATCAGGTTAACTTAGAGTTATAGAACTTTGCTGATTACCGAGGATCGTTAAGATTTCCTCGAGAACGGCAATGCTCAATTTGTGATTTGACTTTGAAATCATTCAGTTACAAAAAGGGCTCAATGTTAAACATAAAAATATCTTTGGTAAATTTTCAATGTTTTAAAATACAGAATATATTTGACAACCATTGTTCAGATATTTGTATAGGACTAAACAAAACTGATCTTATGGCTTTTGTTGCTCAAATGAGCGATGTGGCCCATGAGTCTCTTACTAAAAGTTGGCAATTTTCCAATATATTTCTTGCATATATTTAAATGCAATAAATCATAAATATCATGTATATTAATTTCATTCGAGGTACGTTGTAGCTAGTTGAATATTTCTCAAAAGTTTTTAATACATGTACATATACCTCTGAATAAATGTATATATCTTTACTAATTGAAAAATAAATGTAGTACAGCGACTATTTAAGTATGTTGAAATTTTTATTGCATAATTTCTATCTGTGCGTTGCTAGTGAAACGGTGTGATAATTTGTCTTCATGGCCTGGTGTGTTATAGGACCAACGACATCAAAATATAAGCATTCAATGCTTGTAAAAATATTTGTTAATTGTTGCGTTAAAGCCATTATATACGCTCTTAGGGATATGAGGCATAAATGGAGCAGCCGTATGCATATTAACATGTTATATTGTTCATATCTGCGACTTGAAATGTACTGCCAGACTCTGTCGAGAATTTTTTTTTCATTTACGAACATATATGATGCAACGATTTTAAGTCATAAGTACGTATCAAATTGGTTATGTAAGTTTAAACGTTTCATTTAATCTTACAGTAAGAGATATATTCTAAACGCGTGCTGAAATTTTTAGTTGTGCTCATGCGCCGTGAAAAGGCTTAATGTTTTAACATGAAAATTGAACGTAGCGGATTTCAAAGCAAACATGGGGGGGGGGGGGTTGTTACAATGAATGTAAATAAATACATTCTAGATTATGTTATTAAACCAGGCATACGTTCCATCTAGCATTCAAAATTAGACAATTTGAAACGATCAAATCCAAAGATCCATATTACAATGTACCAGATGTGCGCTACCCCTCACTGATCAATAAAGGGGTTTCATATATGCATTTAATTAAGTTTTATTCTGGAGTAGAAAACATATAATATTGTAATGATAACCACTTCCCTGCCTGAACTCTTTTAAAAAAGGACTAAGATACCTATAATTTTATCGAAAAACATAAAGATCATATTAGTGTGCGTTACCTTATATTGAAAAGGTGCAAGACTCTGGTAGAAAATAACTTATCCCTATTCATAAAATTTCAAGATAGTTTTTTTAGTGTATATGTTTTCATTGATTAAAACAAGTTGGCTTGTACCCAAGTTATTACTTTACTATTAATAAGTCTACTTGTTTATATAAAAAAGATTAAAAACTGTTTTTGTTTCAAATTATAAAAATAACTCTTTTGATTATACAATTTCTTAATTACAATATATTCAATGATTATAATTACTAAACATGAACAAGCAAAGGAAAATAATTCCATTATGAAGAAGCAAGGGAAGACAACTCCATTAACTGCCCTCTCCCCCCGAACTCTTTCCATATACTTTTAACAATATCTTAACTTTGTCAGACAGCTTCATTCTTTCTCTATTTTAAATATGTAAATTAACCATTTTTTTTCACTGAAATTCTTGAGCAGAATTAAATAATTAGACACAAATATACCCATCCCAGCCACACATCCCATACCTTATATTTAAGCTACATGAAATATTATTATTAAAAATGCCAGCTTAATTTTTTATTCTAAATACGCAGTCAGTTTTTATTCCGTGTCAGTAGACGTTTTTTTTAAATTTTTTTGGCGTTTTTGGGCCCCGATTGACGCGCCCCTGGTGTGGTAAACTCATGAATTTCACAATTAAGATTCACCTTACCATAGAGATGCTTCACACAAAAATTTGTAACAATTGGATGCATAGCTTTGAAGAAGACGTTAAAAATGTAAAATTATAACGCACGATGGACGACGGACGAAGACCAATTGCAATAAGTCAATTGAGTGTCTCAGGTGGCCTACAAATTAAAAAGAAATAAGTTATTCCTACCGCATTTAATGGTTACTTGATTGACTACAAATTAAAGCTCAATATACTTGTCTTATTTCGTATTTTCAATCTTACAAAGAAGATGCTGCAGTTCCTATGTTTTTCCTCATAAAGTAGCTGCAGGTCTGAAGCTCACGGTCGGAAAAAAACCCTCGGAAGGACGACCAGAAAGCTACAGTGCCGTAGGTGTTAAAAGATGCAATTAACGAAGTTTAAATGTAAGAACGATAATAACAACTTTTTTAATAATAGAAGATGGGTAAACAATAAAAATAATATTTAAAATTGCCAACATTTTAATGCATGTTTTAAGCAACGAACTTTCAATCTAGAAAAGAACCCAAATATTTGAAGATATTTTATAGTACACTAACTGAACAACAAAACATGAAAAGGTCTCTTTAACTACATTGTCCTCATCGCTTTTTGACGCGTCAATGACAGAAACCATAATCACACTATAGTAATGTGGCTACAGGTCCCACCCTCCTACAGCGTGCTTTAGATCTATACAATACCATACATATGACACCTTCAACACAACTCACCCAGCACTCACACTGTTTCGCTGATACATGTCTGCTTTGTATTTTGGTCGACAGAAAACTGGTGTTGTCATCACTCGCAGATATCTCAAACTTGCCATTAACATCGACGTGTTCCTGGATGATGATATAAGACATTCGTATCTGATGTAGCTGAAAGACCCCTCAAAAAAGTTTTCGCAGCTCAGTATCAACATATCGAGAAAACTCTGGCTCCAAGTTGTCCTCATCCAGTGCATCGAACTCCTATCCAGACCCTCCTCTTCAACGCATGTCTGTAACAAGTTGGTGTTAAGTTGAAAAATTTGCACAGAAGTCCTGTTTAGCAACACATCATCATTGGTTTTAATTTTTTCGTCGTCTTACAGTTTACCAATATCCAAAATGGCCTCTAACAGCATCGTACTCGTGGTCGAATTACACAAAATACATCAATCTGTGCTTGATAGGTAACTGAAAGTAGCGTTGGACCAAGCATTTTGCAGACGAAATAATAACTTAATTCTAAGATGAAAATGGCAATGGTAAGGCAATTGATGGCGAACTAGATTCTGAGATATTTTAATTCTAATCGGTGATATGAATGTTGGGTCCTTTGCAACATCTTTATAGATCACGCTGATACTTGAAATTGCATTTGTAGCGATTTTATTGCACAATACTAATCAGTTTCGATGACATTTACAGAAAAATGTTTTTACAAAATTTCGATGAAAAAACTGGCAGGACGGTGTCCTAATGAAGATAGTATCCACCACACAAGACAAATGAATATTCACGTCTTTCCATTCTGTAAAATCATGTAATACTATTTTGTGTATTTTGTAAATCTGATTTAATTTAATGAATATTTGTTTACTATCAGTAATATTAAACTACGTAAAGAAAAAAAGTTTGGATTTTCAATGCTAATTCCAGTTAAATCGTGTCAATTATTTATTTATAACTTATTAAGAATTAAAAATAAAACATTTTATTGAATTTTTTTTTGTTAAATTACGATAAATTAAAAAAAATATATATGTTTGTAAGTGCTGTATGAATATATGATAAGCTAAATAACCTTTGGAAGTTTTTCCAGCAACAGGGTCCGTTATAATCAATTTACCTGGCTCGTAGTTCTGGTCTGTTTTACACCCACTTTGCGCTGGGCATTTGGTATGGTGTCCCTGGGGTTCATGGCATTCCGGGCCGTTTTGTTGTAGATAGAAAATAAGCTACAATGCAAAGGAGCACCATTACGAGTTGTCTCATTGAGAGCTGCAGTCAAAATGCAACATTAAAAAAATATGTTGACAAAGGTATAGCTGGAAGAGTGCTCTGATAACTGTGTACGATTATTCGGTAGCTGTTGATGGTGGTATTTATAAGGGTGCATGTTTGTATCCTTTTGTTGTTTAGGAAGTCTCGGACATAATTGGTGGGATGGTGGTGGGGGGTACTAAAATTTAAGGTAATTTAATGAAATTATTCATCTTGATATGCTTACATTTTTTGTATGAATTGACTTTCATTCAGGAAGGTTAACCATTGCTGTTTTGAGTGTAATAAATAATATATTATATAAAAAATCACTCAAAACAGCAATGTTTCCAGTTCTAGCCACATGGAGGCATCCCCGCTGTTGAACCATTGTTTCGACAAAAATACATATTATAGTTCATTTACAGCTTATTAACACAAAAATAACAATTGATATAGAGGTCCCATACACGGCTGTACTTCAGGATCCAGAAACCATTCCATTACTTATCGAACTGCGCAGTTTGGCTTAATGTCCCGCTGGGTTCAGTAGGCCCGCCATACAAATCGCTTCTGTCTTATGTCCATTTGAATTGCACAAGATTTTCTCAAAACAGTAACGCTCGTCAACCCAAACCCCTCGGTGGCACAGCATTGTCCAGAATTTTTTGTATATTTGCTTTTGACTATAAATGTTTTACGGGAGGCTACTTTTGGTTAATTGGGATTGTTTGTTACTCTCGGCGACAGCGCATGTTCAACAAATGCAATCTAAACATTTTGTAAAGCCTTTTAAGGTTTCTTCAGGGGGATTCAGGACGGCAGACAGAGAAACTTTCTGGATACCAATCCCAGCCATGATAAGCAAATAAAGCTTGAATTGCAACTAATTTTTCTTCTGAAAGTTATATTGTGATTTTTTAAAGGAGTTATTGTAAGCGATTTAATTTTCAGTGTTCAGTTATAAAGTTAGATACATGTGATTATTTACTTATGATTAAACTACATGTAGTCGTGCCCCCCCCCCCCCCCCCCCCCCGAAGGCGACCAAAATTTCAAATGCCAAATTTAGTAAAACAATTGTTTGATTTAAGATTTATCAGATTTCAAGTTATTAATTTCTGAAAATTACTCATTTTCTTATACGTTTAAGAGGCATACTCTGTCTAAAATCATCGGACTGGAGCAAATTTCAAACTAGATCTGTACTTTCTTATAATTTAACCTTTAACGAAATATCAACTTTACATATACAACACTTCAAAAGTTAGAGAGCGGAAAACAAAGAGTTTCCCATTTTTCCCCCAAGTTCAAGAGGCATAACTCTAAAAAACTATTTGACCTGAACTAAATTCGAACTTGATCTGTATTTTCTTGTAAATAACTTACATATGAAAAATCAGATTTACATGTCAATTCTTTCAAAAGTGAGAGCAGAAACTGAGAGTTCCTCTTTTTTTCAAACCAAATTCAAAATCAACCTGTTTATCTCTATTACACGTTCATATATAAAATTTTTGAGTTTATAAATAAGTGCAACAGTTGTTGAAATAAGGATCGGAAAGTAAATTTCCCATTTTTTTTTTCAAGAGGCATAATTCGGACTGGAACCAAGATCGAACTCAACCTGTATATTTCTAAAACACATTTACAGGTAAATATCAAATCTGAGCTAAATGTGTGCAACGGTTGTTGAGATACTGGTCGGAAAGTGAATGATTACGAAATGACGGATTGCTTACAACACACTATCTCAGGTATTCAGCCATCACGCTTTGTTAATTCTGTCAACCAGGGTGCAAGCGGCATTCAGAAGTTGGAGTTCTATTCGCTTTTCGCTATTCACTATACGAAAAGCGAATAGAATTCTGTGATCGGTTCGCTATTCAAATTACCGTAAACATGCTAATAAACGTAAATTCAAAATTTCATAATAACTTCCCTTTTTATTTGAAAAAACAGTTTTATAGAAAAATCATTACTTGCTGACCTACCCTAAACATTGACATAATGATCACGACCAGTGAGTATGGGGCCCCGGGACAGCCCAGTCGACCCTCAAAAGGAATTGGGTTTACACGACCAGTATGAGGCTTAGCTAGCCTGGCGAAAAGGGGGTCGACCGGGTGGTCCCGGGGCCCCATCCCCTCCAAATATGAAGGCCGAAATATGGGATGCAGAGTGTAAGCCAGCCCCAAGAAAGATTATGATTGTATTATATGAAATTTCCTATTTTTTCCAGGCTAGCTAACCCTGTTAATAGCCACATGCGCGGATCCAGAAAATTTTTCCAGGGGGGGTCCGAAGGATAATTGTGTTTGCCAGGGGGGGTCCGAGGCATATTTTCGCGATAATTTTACTATGTAAATTTAATAAATTTTCATTTTCCAGGGGGGGTCGGGACCCCCCCCCCGACCCCCCCTCTAGATCCGCGCATGAGCCATGTAAACCCAATTCCTTTTGAGGCTCGATTGGGCTGTCCTGGGGCCCCATCCCCACCAAATATGAAGGCCCAGATATGGAATACAGGGTGTAAGCCAGCCCCTTGAAAGATATCCCGTTATAATTGTATTATACATAATGTCGCATTTTCGCCAGGCTAGCTAAGCCTTTTAATGGCCGTGTAAACCCAATTCCTTATGAGGGTCAACTGGGCTGTCCCGGGGCCCCATCCCCACCAAATATGAAGGCCCAGATATGGGATACAAGGTGTTAGTCAGCCCCTTTAAAGATGTCCCATTATAATTGTATTACGAAATGTCCCATTTTCGCTAGGCTAGCTAGGCCTCTTACTGGTCGTGTTCATCATGTCAATGTTTAGGTGAGGTCAGCAAGTAATAATTTTTACTATAAAACTGTGTTTTCACTTAAAAATGGAAGTTTATATGAAATTTTGAATTACGTTTATTAGCATGTTTACGGTAATTTGAATAGCGAACCGACCAGAGAATTCTATTCGCTATTCGAATAATGAATAGCGAAAAGCGAATAGAACTCCAACTTCTGAATGCCGGTGCAAGCTAATGTTTCTTATTTGATTGACAAATGGCATTTAATTGATCTCGGTATGGGCAAGTTTTAGGGGAGTTGGCTTAGAACTGGGTGTGCACTTACCACCTTACAGTAGGTAACGGTGTGAAATGTGTTAGTCGGTGCCTGGTCCTGTACGGTAGTTATAGGTGGGAGTCACTAGATCTGTAATCCGTATAGTGCCGTAAGTACAGATAGGTAGAAATGTACAGTAGGAGTAAACACTGACGATTTAGAATCGGAAAAAAACAAAGGAAAATGCTTTAAAACACCTAAATTTTGAAAAACAAATGGTCTACGAGAAAGTAAATGTAAAATGTAAAAATTGCTCGCGCATATTAGCAGCTGGTTAATCGATCGCACGTCAATGCAAAGAAATACAAAATGCCTGTAAGTAAATAATCTCAAAAGAAGAAAGCATTTGCATGATTTTATTCATATACATCGTAATTAAGTTATTTTTATTATTATTTTTTTTACATACAACTAAATATATATAATCGCACAGTACATAAGAGACATGCCTACAGAAAGTGATTTTGTACATGTTGTATATTGGCCTGTCAGAAGATATACATCCCATTTCGTCGAAGTGTGCGCTACTTTCATCACTATCACCAACAATTATAAATATTAAGGTGGCAGGGGACAGTTTTTTTGATACAATTCATTCTAGCCAAGGGATGCATGTCTTCGGAACTCTGTAACTAGAATTTCCTCAGTTCCCATTCAGCACAAATACCTTTAATTCACTCTTTATAAGGCCAATCACTAATTTCTGAAGAAAATTACTAATCAAAACCTGTAAAATTCTCTACATACTGGTTTTTAGGAGATTTTGACCCTTTCATATTTTGCTAATTTTTCATGATTTTTCAGCTTTTTAGACCTCCCCCAGCTAATTCCCTGCAGAGGGTTGACCTTCCGTACCGCGTGCATGTTGCACTATCACATGTCAGAAACTTACCGGTGTATAGTTTACAATGTCCCATCCACCTACTTTTCGTGTTATTTTACCTCCCGTCTGTAACTTGCAATTTCACTGTGTAATGTCAGCACAACAGTCATAGCCGCAGGTTTCGCATTTTACTTCTGATTCTCATGTACCTAACATAAGGGGCCTACATATTGCATATCAATTTCAACAAGAGACACCCCTCTAACTAATGATAATCATTAAAAATCATTTCATGAATTTTAGCAACACTCATAAGCCTTCAAGTACAGCAACTCGCAATTTTACAAAAATATTGACGGGTACTTTATTCGAAACTGTCCCTTGCTACCTAATGTATTTTTAGTATATTATAAAAATTAATCATTAAGGATGACGTTTACTCAGAATGAAAAAAAATTCCACTGATGATAATGAAAAATCAACTATTGTGTGTTATAGACCTTACATGGTAGTGTTATTCTTCACTTTCAAAAAAGTCGGTCAATGACATACTTTTTGAGTTAATGGCCATTGAATATTTTTTGAAAATTTAAGAAAAATCCATAAAAACTTCATACTGGGAAAATAATACAAATTGCTTAAGTCTTTAACAAATGAAATACAGTTTATGAATGACAGAGACATTAAATAGATAAAAAGCATTAATTTTTCATTCACAATTCTAGTCCGAATTTCCTCTATCAGTTTTCAAATTACTACCCATTTTTGTTTCAATATAACAAAAAAATGAATGAGGATAATGCTAACACATTCTTAGTATTAAACTGAGTATATTGATCTTTTTCTGCTGGCATAAAATTTATATGAGGTCAATGATCAAAATTTTGAGATATGGTGTCTTTTATCATTTTTAAGCATTTTTCAACATTTTTGTAGTGTGAGCCATGCGATTATCTAAACGAAAAAGCAAGATAAAACCAACAGAACCTATGCAAAATTTTGTTGACTAACAAATAAAATCTTAACTTTAAAAATTATAGTACTACCAAAAATATTTCAGTGGAAAACTAAATCTGAAAAATTTAGTTCGAATTTCCTCTGTTTCGCTAAAAGTCAAACTTTGTCAGAGCCTATATCCATAATTTAGTAAAAATATCAATTGTTATATCAATAATAATTCATTTCATAAATACTTTTTGTACTTTAAGACAACTAAAAGTTTATGAAATTTAATGAAATTTGCAGAAAATGTCTAGTAGGTATCTATCTCCTATACATGATAGTGTATGAAAATCTACTTTTGACCCTAAGGGATTAAAAATAGGAGATAACTCTTCTTAACAGATTGCTGAATTCTGGAGTAAATTTCTGTTCAAATTCATCTACAGTTCATCTTTTCAAAACTCAATAAAATTTAATTAGTGAGATATTGAGAAAATAGCTTGGAATGAAATGAAACCTGAAATGTTAGAGTTTATGTGTATGTGCTTTAAAAAAATTTCATCTCTAATTAATAGACATTAATTAGCTAAGAAACAGGAAAATGACTTAAATATTGGAATTAATTAGCAAAAAGATGTTAATTTTAATTCTAAGACAAAGACAGAGACTGGAAAAAATGGTGCCAGAAGAGTCTTTAATAATGTACCTTGGAGCTTTGATAACGGTTGTCACTGATTAATGGCTAGTGATTAAGATATGAGTTTCTAAAGCAATGGGGGGTGATGAGGCTTTTCCATGTCATCAAAGATGGGGTTCCTCTTAGAAGACATGGCAGCTCTGAAATAAATAAACAGTATGAAAGTTTACAATACTTAAAAATTCGCATCACACACAACATCATATTATTAGAAAAAGTCTACAAGTGTACAGTTCAATATAAATCATGCCAAAGAAAGGACCAAAGTGGCTGCATCAACATCAGTACAAAAAAGGAAACATTCCTCACAACAAGGGCCATAAAAGTACAGGGACCACCAGTCCAGTACAGTGTCTATGTCCTATAAGAAGGCTGAGTAAAGAAGAGTTTCAGGACGTTGTACAGCAGCAGAAGGATGGAATATTCACAATAAGCGATGCTGAGCGTAGAGGCAGTCAAATGAAGATTTTGCGACCCGGGCCGAGTGAAGTGCAGCTGGTAGACTCCTACATGGATGAAGAGTCACCAAACCCTAATTCCAGACTTTACAAAGTGCTCCATCAAGAAAAAACTGCTAAACTTTGGAACCATGCATTTAAAGAGCACTCGCAGAAATTCCCGGACTGTGACGGTTCACTGGACTGGAACCAGCATGGGGAGGAAAAGAGAGACCTGGCATGGATCCTTTCCATTCGATGTAAGAAGTGCCATTACAACAGTGAAAAGCTGTACAAGGAAGTCAGTCGATCAGGAAGGGGACGGAGAGCCGCACAGCTTAATGTTGCCATGGCTGTCGGCCACTTGGGTACCAGCCTTACAACTAGGGTATGCGTGGTATGCTTCTTGGCGCAAACATCGAACCAGCATCAGCCACCAACATTCATCAGACCTGCAACAAAGTAGGCAAAATCATCACTGACGTGAACAAAAACAGCATGAAGAAAATAAGGCAGGACATTCAAGAGCTTAACGAGAAATGTGGACTTGCCAATACACCTATAAGAGCCAGGATTTTTTTCAGGTCCCTAAAACAAGGGCCTGGGCCTTTCCATTTGGGAAAAAAAGCGACATTTGGATGAAATTGGGAAAAATGTCTTACGTTACATTTTTCTAAATAATTTCAAATAAGATATAACCGTATTGTTAGAAAAGTATGTGTAAATATAGGTTTAACCATTTTTACATCATCCAGTTTAATTTTTTTTCGGTAATAATTTGAATTGTGCGACATGGTTGACAGTCACAATATGGAGGCTCTTATGTGGAGTATGTGGTTTAGATTTTTAAAACCCCGATCCCGATTTACTTTTCACCAACTTCAGTACACGTTTATTTTTTTCATGACGATATTTGCTTTTAACTTTTGGGAATTTTCTGTGATGAAATTGGGAAAAACACGTACTTATTACCGTTGGGAATGGGGCCAAATACAGGCCCCCTACGACCCCTAAAAACAAGAGGCCCATGGGCTACATCGCTCACCTGAGGAACAATAGGTATGATAAAATCAGCTCAATGGAGTCATAATACAAACTATCTGGACAATATACAATCATTCATGTAAATCCTGTATAAATAAAATCCATTTTCCCCTGGATATTCTTATGTTTATAATCATTAGTCCCTTTTCTAACAGGATGATTTTATGGTCATATCATGTGTTGAGTATTGCAGTTCTCAAAAAGATCCCTAACAATAGTTTATATATGGGATGTAAACGTACAGTAAACTCTCAACCTTCTCGTGAGGCCAAAGAATTGTCCTGGGGCCAAAGTCTTAACAATTATAAAGAATCATCTAGCTGATTAGTTTCTGAGAAGATTTTTAAAGATTTACCCTATAAATTCCTTTGTTAAACTTTGACCCCCCCATTGTGGCCCCACCCTACCCCTGGGGATCATTATTTTCACAACTTTGAATCTACACTACCTGAGGATGCTTTCACACAAGTTCCAGCTTTCCTGGCTGATTAGTTTCTGAGAAGAAGATTTTTAAAGATGACTCTGTTTATTCCTATGTAAAACATCGACCTCCCATTGTGGCCCAAACCTACCCCCAGGGGTCATGCTTTTCACAAATTTGAATCTACACTAACTGAGGATGCTTCCACACATGTTTTAGCTTTCCTGGCTAATTAGTTTCTGAGAAGATGATTTTTTAAGATTTACTGTATATAATCACATGTTTAACTTTAATCCCCCATTGTGGCCCCAACCTACCCCCAGGGGTCATGATTTTCACAACTTTGAATCTTACTACCTGAGGATGCTTCCACACAAGTTCCAGCTTTGCCTTCGAATTAGTTACTGAGAAGAAGATTTTTAAAGATTTACTGTATATATTCCTATGTTAAACTTCGATCCCCCATTGTGGCCCAACCCTACCCCCGGGGGTCATGATTTTTACAACTTTGAATTTACACTACCTGAGGATGCTTCCACACAAGTTTCAGCTTTCCTGGCCAATTAGTTTCTGAGAAGAAGATTTTTAAAGATTTACTTTTTATATTCATATGTTAAACTTCGACCCTCCATTGTGGCCCTACCCTATCCCCAGGGGTCATGATTTTCACATCTTTGAATCTACACTACCTGAGGATGCTTCCACACAAGTTTCAGCTTTCCTGGCCAATTAGTTTCTGAGAAGAGGATTTCTAAAGATTTACTCTATTCAATTGTTAAACTTCGACCCCCCCCATTGTGGCCCCATTCTCAGGTGAGCTAAAAAGGTTAAGTTTACAATTCAATAAGTTGGTTTCTGGAAGAACAGATTTTGAAAATTTTCGTAATAAATATTGACAATTTTTTTACTTTTTAAAACGCTAAGCATAGCTCAGCCCTTTATTGTCGTTAGACTTCAACTTCCGGTGCATCGAATAACCGCCCCCTCTAAGCAAAAGTATACATCATTTAAACTGGTTAGGGAACCAGTTTCAGGGGTTTATGCACATAACTGCACGGGCTATTGTGAATCTAATTTACGGGTTATTGTGAAATTAATGTACGGGGCTTACATACATCATTGCAGGGACTGTCATGCAGTGATGAGGAAATATAGTGCGTATACAGAAGCTGAAATGCTATATACATATATCTGTTATATACATACAGAAGCTGGGTTAGCGCTTTTCAGTACTATCAGTACTTTGATTTAATCTTTAGCTTTTAAGACCTGTGTACAAACATAGAATTGTTAGCAAATCTCTGTATCTTGCTTATAATTCGAAGCAAACACTCAAAAATGGTTAGTAAATAGAAATTGTTAACAATTAAACACAAGAAACATGCACTACATGTATAACAAATAAAGAACACAATTTATTTTTTCGAAATGAATCATATATATACATGTATATACCTACATATTTCCGTAAGCGATATCAAACTCTATTTAAACTGAATAAACTAGAGAAAATGCCGAGCATCTCAACAAAAACCTATTGCATTAATCTACCATTACGCAAAAAAATAATGCCGAATTACCGATAGAATGAATTGTATTTCAGTACTCCTACATCAGATTTTGCTTAATTTGCGCAGGTAAACAGTTAACGTAACTGTTTGATTTACCGAAGTCTCTGTTTGATTTGATACGTAAAAATCACGAAATACAGACGACAGTTTCCAGGTTACAAAGCATAAATAATGAAAACGAAACGAAAATCAGAACAAGAACGTCATGTGTGAAAACTGTCAACGCATTGAAATATTTAGCCTCAATTTACTTCACAAAATCGGCACCAATATATTTTTCATGTTTCAAAAATTTCCCTTCATACGCGAACTGTTGCACAACAAGCAAATTCATCATAGTCAGATCGACCCTTTTTCGTATAATGTCATGGCTGCTTTAAACAAAGAACCTCGTTTTAGAAGTATGGAATACAAGTCTTGGTAAAATGGGTAAGCAAAACCGGGCCGTGGCAAAATAAAAGCCGGGGCAGATCGGCAATCGTCAATTCCAAATACGCATTATTTTGCAGCAATATTTACAGCAAATACAAATATACTGGTCCATCAAATATCCTGAAATTTTAATGAGATTGGCAGATTAATAACTGCTTATCTTTTGTTTTGCCCAGGCCAAGTCTTGTCAACCCATTTTACCGGATGCCGAATCCGAGGCTATTAAACTGATTGAAACACGCCTTTCCTTTATTATTATTTTCGTAATAACTCAGATTTGAAACAGAATTAGACCTTAATTTTTGCAATTTATATTTTCCTTCTCATAAGGATAATTTATGCTAAACTACGTTGAATTGGAATCAGTAGTTCTTGAGAAGAAGATTTTTAAAAATGCACCCCCCTTTTTCTACAGTTTCAAGGTTTTCTCCGCTTTGAATACAGATCGGACTTTTATTTCTGCAATTTATATTCGCCCTCCCATAAGGATGCTTTGTGCCAAATTTGGTTGAAATTGGATAAGTGGTTTTAGAGAAGAAGTTCAAAATGTAAAAAGTTTACAGACTGACAGACAGACGGACAGACGGACAGACGGACGGACGGACGGACAGACGGACGACGGACAAAAAGTGATCAGAATAGCTCACTTGAGCTTTCAGCTCAGGTGAGCTAAAAACCCTGAGAGCAGAAGGAGACGCCCGGTATAACAATCCCACCTTCAGTGCGATAGGGAAAACACCATTCCAAGCTGCCACACAAGTGACATACACTTTAAGTAAAAATGTTACCAAGAAGAAGAATGTTGTGGCAGTGTTTTGTGGCAATAAACTGTGCAAGAAAGGCACCTATCTCAGAGCCAAGGGAAAGGAAGTTACCTGCCCCAGACATGAAGGCTGCACTGCAACCATTCCTCCAGAGACCACCATTGGAGACGAAAAGAGATGGGCTGCGGAATGCATCAGTGAGCAGCTGCAAAGTGATGACCGTCCACTCATCATTTCCCATTTCACCAGTGATGGAGATAGTGCTGCTGTTTCCGGTGCATCTGAAAAGCAAGGGCATATGATCGAAAACCTCAAAGACCTGCGCCACTTCTTTGACTCTCAGAGAAAACAGACTGCTAAAGCTCCATTCAGCAGTCACATGTTTCCTGGAAGAACAAAAGCTATGAGAGAATCCATGCAGAGGAGATTTGCCCTGGACCTAAAGCTTAGATGCAGGACCGAGTACGAAAACTGCTACAAACACTACTCCGGTGACTTACCTTTGATGAAACGGGCCATGTCAACCGCTGTCCATTCCATCATCAGCTGCTACCAAGGACAGTGCGGAAAGTCCTGCCAACTTCATTCCTTCTCCTGTCGCGGACAGAAAAACAACAAGTGGAACTCTTCAGTGTTGCCTCGTGACTTTGAATTAAGCATGACAGAAGAAGACATGTACTTGTTAAAAGACTGTATAAATCTGACTTTGGGACCTAATAATCTTGATAGAATTAGATATCACACTTGTACACAAAAATCTGAATCTGTTAATAGGGCATATTTAAAATCAAATCCAAGATGTATTACAAGTAGTAGAAATTTTGAAAGTAGAATACATAAAGTTGTGCACTCACTCAATCGGGGTCATGGAAATTCAACATTGGAACTTTGTGAATCTGTAAGGGCACCTGCTGTAAAAGGATGTAGAGTTGTCCATCATCTAAAACAACAGCAAAATAGGCAAAATTACTTTAAAATGAAACAAAAACTATTAAAATATAAATACGAAAGAAAATTTTACAGATCTTAAAGATATCAGCTCTATGATAAAAAGTCTAAAGATCCAAAGTTAAACAGGAAGTAGCTAAGTGTGGGTGGGTGGGGGGAGGGTGTAGTTAGCATGTTTGAAATGTTTGTTATATTATACCTATCATATGAATTTTGTATTACATTCAATGATTGCTCTGTTTAAATAATGTGCACTGAATGTATGGTAATGTGTGAATGATGTGTGTAAAATGTGAAATGTCCTTTTAAGGGGTGCTCAGTTCATGTAAATATGTTATATTTTTCATTGTTTCTCTTATTAAAATGATTGCAAACAATTATCTTGATTTTCTTACCTGTCTGATGTACACAACAAAGAGGACTGAGACAATTGGTTGAAATACGGGTATACAGGTGTCAAATTTCACCGTTGGTGACAAGACAGCATCCCGCATTGTTTATCCGCCATTGTTGATCTGTAACAAGGGAGACAACTCCTGAAACTCGAAAAAATGCAGTTTAAAAAAAAGTTACATGTTTCTCTTTAGGTCTCACACAATTAATTTCACTATATGTTACTATATAGCTTTAATTCAGTTAATTGATTAACTATACTCTCAGCATATAATTCATGAAAGAGAAATGCTTCAAGAAAAATTTTAGATCAGAAAAATAACGCCTTATGCGGTTTCTAAGAGAGACAAGTAATAGCTTTCCAAAAAGCTTGCCTGACTAAACAAAATTATTCAATAGAATCATGCATGTATCAATTAGGCTATATTATCAGAAATGGATTTTAATTTTCGCTGCTGATCATAAAGAACTATATAAGAGTTTAATCTGGCCCCCATAATTCACTATTTTTTAAAGTGTGTCGGGTACAATAAAATGTTATGTTATAATTTAGAAGAGTTGATATAAAATATATTTTTTACCTATTTGTTTGATTTATTTGCACTCACTTGCAGTGTATGACGTCAGAAGTGACACTATTTCTATAATTCAATCAAAATTAGTCGAAAATTGACATTTTTCTTATCTTTTTACGAATGGGAAAGATCGAGCGCATGCTTGAACCAGGACAAATTTTTTGTCACTTATTAGACTTGGCTAGATGCATCTCTGATTATAATATTTTGTTAGTTCAAGCATGCGCTCTATGTTTCCTGAAAGAAAAACTGCTTGAAAACAAGATTTTTTATGCTAAAATGCAAAAATGGCGGGAAAAGGTTGTCTTTACAATGCCGTATTTCTAAATTGTGGGCACTTGAATCAAAATGAACATTAAGTTTAAACATCACATATATCCCTGTACAAAGAAAACAAAGAATTACAGTAAAATAATGATATTCCTTTTAGGGGGCCATTTTAGACCCATACCATATACACATGTATAGTCCTTTATAAACGGAACGTGCAAATTAAGGACGAAATGTCAGTCTTTTCCTCGATCTAGAACATGTAAATATATATCAATTGAAATTCATTTATCTTATTAATTCATTTTTTAGGAATGTACACATATCATTTAAGTTTATGTAAGCTTGAAAGCTGGAGAGTAAATAGTCGGGTTTTTTTTATTATACATGTATTTGTTATATTAATTAAGATGCGAAATCAACTGAAAGGCATTTTAAAAAATTACCAACCATATGAAATATGAAAGGGTATACAAACACGTTTTTATTTTGAATGTGTGTGGGCAGCTTAATCAAAATCATCTTGACAAGCAATTAAAAAAGGGTGAATTCTCAAATTCATGAAAAAAACCCTAACTGTAACTTCAATTCAATTAGAATTCCTTATTTGCAGTTTCATTTATTGCATGCTCCTACAAAAGTGGAAGGGGGGGGGGCAAATCCATGATAGTTCCATTTATCCTATAAAGTTAAGAAAAGTGCCAGCTGCCAAAAAAGTGGGGAGGGGGAATGAAGCAGCCTCCCTCACCCCAACTCCCATGGCCACATGGTGTGCTCTGGGGTATTCGCATGATCCCAATTAACGGACTCGTCAACTCGCGCGCAAAAACTATGTAAGTAAGTAAGTAAATCATTTATTATAGTGACATGTGCATTTTGCATGTTACAATAATACAGTGAAACAATAATACAAGAAAATTTGCATGTTACAATAATACAGTGAAACAATAATACAAGATAATAGCACCCGGCCCATCGGACCTATATGTCACTGGTTATATAAATTACATATTTAAAAGTCAACGTGAAAATTTTGATTGTCTTAGTTTTAGAGCATTAATAATAAATTGAGAGCATTGCCGGGGATAAGTACATACTAAAGTTCTGAATAATTCAAATTCTTCATAATTTGTTGAGCCAGTGGTATTTCTAATAAGTAAATTTCGTAAATCATTATATAATGTGCATTTTAGGATGAAGTGAATTTCATTTTCAATTTCATTTAAATTACAAAAAACACAGAGTCTGTCAGTTAAAGGTTCATTTCGAAAGCGTCCAGTTTCAACACGTAAAGGGAGAATTCCACATCGGAGCTGAGCTAGGGCAGATCTTTGATTTTTTGGAATGTTCATGAGAAGATAATTTTCTGTTGAGAAGTTTTGCTTTAGGAGACGGTAAGTTCTGAGTTTGGGAGAGTTTTGAAGATTTGCGAACCAAATGTTTTCTGATGTCGAGTGTTGGTTTTGGATAAAAAGTTGGACGTCACAGCATATTGCGTTAGTATAGATATTTGACATGTTCACGGAATTTAGCACAGCTTTTAGTTGGCAGTTCCATCCCCTTTCGTTGTTAAGGCATTGATCCCAGATGAAAACTTGTTTTGCCGTCCTGTTGTTGTCCATTGTCTGAAATTTGTTCCAAAGGCGGACCATATAAGATTTGTGTCTGGAGCTAGCAGGGGCCCATCCGGTTTCTCCTCGTACGGCTAGTAATGGTGCTAAACGATGTGTTCCCAGGAAATATCTTGCTGCTCGGTCCTGCACTTGGTCCAGTGAATGGAAGTTTTGGTATCCCCATACTCCGCTGCAGTAATCTATTACCGGGGCGACACAGCTGTAAAATAATTTTTCAAACGTAGTGAACCCAATGTCCTTCAAGCTGTGGATTTTGGATATTAAGGAACCAAGAGCTCGTCCTCCAGATTTAGAAAGATTTTCGGCATTATTTTTAAAGTCGTTAAATAACACTCCGAGGTATTTATAAACTGATGCATATTCTAATTTCGTGTTTCCTATGTAAAATGTAAAGTTGCTTTTTTTACTGTTTCGTTTTCGGAAATGTAAGATTTTTGTTTTTGCTAAATTGATTTGTAAGTGCCACTTTTTGCACCAGTTACTTACAACGTCAAGAGTGTCTTGCATATTTCTTTCATTTTCAGTGATGAGAGCTATATCGTCTGCATATAGAAGAATTCCAACATCAGTATGATGAATAGGGATTCCCTTTTTTGTATTTTTAACTTCCCTAGCTAAGTCGTTAATAAAAAGGGCAAAAAGGGTTGGCGATAGGTTATCTCCTTGTCTAACTCCGGAGGTGCAGTTAAACCATGCGGTGTGATGATCTCCTATGCGCACACAAGATTCTGTATTGTGATATAAAGATTTAACATTGTTGTAAAAATGACCGTCCACTCCGTTAGTTAGGAGACTGTATTGTAGTAGATCCCGGTCAACCGTGTCGAATGCTTTCTGTAGGTCAATAAATGTAACGAACGTGGTATCTCTTTTTTGTATTAGACTGTTCAGAGTAAAAACGTGATCTTCACAATTTCGATCTTTTCTAAAACCATTTTGTTCATCAACTAAGAGTTCGTTGTCTTCTAGGTAAGCTGTTAATCTGTTGTTTAAAACGGAACTATACGCTTTGGATATGACCGAGGGTAGACTGATGCCCCTGTAATTCAGTGGAATTCTATGGTCAGAATTTGGGTCTTTTAAGATGGGATATATGATCGCTTTTTTCCCTGTTTGATCCTATCCAAATGTAATCAAAATTGTTCATGTATATTTCTTCTGATTCAGTTAAGTGGGTTTCATTGACGCTGATGATGTCGCAATTTGACTTATTTATTAGTTCTTGTCTCAGTTCTGTGTTGGCTCTAGTCCAACCGCATACATTTAAGTGACCAATTTGTACATAGGGTTTACCGAGGGGTCGGGTAGTGTCCTAATAATCAGGGTCGTGATCGTCGTGATCGTCGTGCTCGAATCGTGGTTCTGGGTTTAAGGTTGTAGACCTCGGTGTCTTTTTAACAATTCGACCGTTCGATGTTATACGAAACTGATTTCCGTTCGGCATTTCTCTCAGTAATGTACGAGCATTGAGTTCTAAAATTCTTTCAGTATGTGATTTGCTTCCTCTGAGAAAAACAGTTTTGTATTGATCTTTTTCTTTCAATTTTCTTTTCTCTCTCAAAACCTGCTTTTTTTCTTCCAAGTTCGAAAAGCTAATCTTAACCAAACCGGGTCTGCCGATTCTCCTCGATCTTAACCGGGCTGCGTCTACTACCGTCACCGCGTCGTTCACCGATTTGATAAGTTCTTTTTGGAGTGAATCGATAGCCTCCGCAATGACAGTCATTCTATGTAACATACCTCCAGAGCCTTCGGGGCTTTCGGGTGAGTTCGCCGCCATTTTCACTTGTTTTTGTTGTGGCTTGGGCGTTGTCCCGTCTGATGACCGGCGTCTCTTTTCCTGCTCCGAAGTAGTTTCAACCTCAGTTTTAGGTTCCTGGTTGTCCTGTCTCTCATTAGGCATCTCGCTTTGGAGGAATTCACTTTGCTTTATTAAAATTATCAGAATTTCAATATTTGAGACTCACTTAGAAAAATTTCGTGGTGTCCATTTTCACGCATGCGCACATCTCCCTATGAATGAGACATTATGGCGCGAGATCCTGCTATTACCGAGAGCCATGGGGAGGCGGGGGTCAGATGAACTTTGGACATTTGTTTTGTAACAGCTACATGTATATACATGTATATTATACTTTGGTTCGGATGTTTTGGAAGAAATCTATCGAATTAAGAAAGACATTTGATTAGTAATTGTTAAATGTAGTAATGTACGTTTAGTAAGACATGCGAGTTATGATCCCTTTTCAAGATTAATGAAATCGCCCAACTGAACGAAAATCGGGTCACACCCCGCTTTGGCGATTTAGTTCCTCCAGTAAACATTCCAGCTGTATAAATGAATCCAAACTGATGACTCTCTTGTAATAATGATAATCCAACACCAAATTATTACTTACATTGTACCGTAATAGACAATACATGTATGTTACAACTTGTTGACATGACCCCCTTCCCCTTTTTCACCGTTCAAATATGGTGGAATGCTGATCTATTTTTAAATCAGGATTACACACGTGTACTGCATGGTGAACGTCCCTTTTACTTGAAAACTCTTGCTCGCTGTTGTTATTACATGCCATATAACATTTTTATCAATTGTGAATGTAAATGCTGACATCTTAAACATGCATCGGCTAATCTTTTTTGTGAAATATCATGTTATTGCTTGTCCCATTGTCTGCACTGTTTCGGAGATTGCAACTTTTAAACCTTAGATATGCCTGACGTCGTCAGGCAATAATTGAGAGTAAACATACCTACCCCCAAGTACACGTGGGTTCCACATGTTGACAAACAGGCTCAGCACCATCCATCATGCGCATCTAAAAAAATAGTTCCACTGAAATTAGTGTGACAATTCCCCTAAAGTAATAATTCTCCTAGCCACTGAGTCCAAAATCAATACTATAGTCCTAAAATAAGGTGCCAAAAAAGGAAGAAAGAAAAGAAATTGTCTCTATATATATGGAACTACAAGTTTGATTGGCTATTTCCTTGCGTTAGACCTTAAAACAAATTTTACTCATGAAATTGAACTTTTTCACAATCCGGATTTGATAACTCAAACCCTGAGTAAACAACGTCCTTAAGATTAGGTTGTAATTTTTTTCAATCATTTTGATGCTTTAAGAGGTACTAAAATATGTCAGTAATACGTGTATTTATTTAATCAAAAATAATAACACATATTTATTATTATTATAATTCAATAAATTTGTTATGCATGTTAATCAGTTCTTGTCGCATGGTTTTACTCTAGAGACTGCCAATTTCCACTTATTTGCCCGTGGTATATCACTGATGCTTGCACGGGTCATTTTCATTAGGAAGTGTTGATTGATTAATCATTAAACCAATCATTGTGTAATTTAACTCAGGTAAAATTAAGTTCCACTTCACTCCACCTGCTTGCTGTTCTCTCTTTTATTCGGTAGAAATATCTATACTTATAAATTAAGACATTTCGCCAATATATCGAAACGCCAGCATCAGTACAGAGTAACTGCGCATACTTATGGTATTTCAAAACATGTGACAGGATGTCCATAAGCCATGATTGAATTATAAATAATTATTGAGAAATAAATAAAAAAACTACTTTTATTTTCGATAAACTAGCTCAAAATGCATGGTTGTTACACGGATGGTTACCACGGGGACGCATAGGTCGCCCTCTTCAAGGCTTACAAAATCGTTTGTTTTTGACTTGTAAGTCAAACCTTACCATGTGTACCGGTGTAACGAAGAATATTGACCCGGGTTGAAAATTGACCCGGGGGTCATTTTTCAACGTTGAATATTGACCCGGGGGGGGGGGGGGGTCATATTTCAACGTTGAAAATTGAGACCAAAATCGTGAAATTTATACCCGGGGTCATTTTTCAACGGTATGAGAAAGATTTTTCTAAACTCTGAAGACATCGACACGTTGAAAACTGATCCTGTTGAGAATTGACCCCAACCTCAGAGTTTTGATATGAACTGGAACTTACTCTACACAGTTTAAATGTACAATCATGCACCTATTTGAAATTTTTAGTTTTAAAATGTTCATACTGTCCGATACATATGCGGACGGGCTAATTTCTTTTAGGTTGATAGGTCCAATTAATCATTTAATTTTGAGACTGAAAATATGATATCCATTTATTATTACTATACTATGTAAATAAAGCTAAGAAAATGACCGTTTGCTTCGGAATGGAACAGGCGAGTAGGGCTAGAATACTTTTTGACATAGATGACATGGTTTTCATTCCCTCATGTGACAGAATTTTAAGTTTCAACTCGTCATAATCTCTGATAAATATATCTAACAAATGTATTGCCCGTTATTGCCACTTTTAAGGCAATTCAACAGAGCTCTATTCGACAAGCACCTGGCGTTGTATTTTTTAATAATTGAAAATATAACCTCTATACTGTTTTATTGAGTACAGGGTATATATATATGTATATATATATATAAAGACAAAAGGGTATAATGTCAGATACCTATGCTTAATTTGAAGAAGTCAGCATCCCTGACAAAAAATAAATGAATGGTTGTCATATTTTTATCTTTTTCATGTATACTGTATTATACATATATACTTAACAATAATTTTTCATAAACTTGTCGGATTAACTTTATTGAAGCACCATCCAATTTTCTGCATATGCAGAGTCATAGTTCTTTTTAAAAAAATGCAATTTATTTAGAACTATCATTTTGAGTTTTCAATTGTATTAATTACCAGTAAATGAGAAACACGGGCAACTGACGTAATATATTTTCTCAAAATTAAAAACATATAGCATACAGTAAAAATGTTATCAATTTTTAAAAAAAGTAGGTTTGCATCTAAATATACAGTCGGAGGATGGTTGATCTAATTATATTAACGGTATACATGAAAAGGCATGCAAAAAGTTGAATATATTAAGATTACTCAAGCATACAATTGATAGATAAACACTTGTTAAAATTCGGCTTTTATCAGACCTAGACTGGAATATGGTGATGTTGTTTGGAGCAGCTGTATCAAGGAAAATCCGAATTGCTTAAACATGTACAAATTGAAGCAACCAGGACAGTGACAGGGATCAGAGTTAATTCTTCTAAAATCATTCCATATTGTGAGCTTAATTTGGAAACCTTATAATCTCGAAGTGATAAACATAAACTAATTATATTCTCCAAGATTATAAATGGTTTAGCACCACAAGATATGTTAGATTGAATTCAATCTGAATTATATTTTCAAACTGAACATACATATAATCTTAGGTCGAATGAGCTTTTTTACTATTTACCACTACATACTTATTACAATATTATTTTACGTCAATTACGGAATAAAGCTAGTAAAGCTTACTTTAAGGATTTTTTAAACTGATGGGAGTCGATGTTTATAGTGTAGGTCTGCATCTGAAGGAAATGTGATTTTTCCCCCTGGATATCCAAGATACACTCAACAAAGAGACGAACTTTTTAAACAACTTATTGACATTAGTGTACCTTTTTATATGAACTATATACTTTATGGTAGTTCTGATTTTTCATATAGATAAAATTGTAAAATTGTTTCCGAGCTTCAAAGCGTTTTTGATTCTCTTAGGTTACACGGTTTAAACCTATTTAAGTATTATACATGCATATTTACTTAATATATAGTCCCCTTTTATTTACTGTTCTTTTCAAATGGGCTGGATCATGAAAATGGCATTCTTATGTTTGTATCCCTGCAGGTATAAATGAAAGTGATAGGTTTGTTAATGTAGGTGTTAGTCAACATGTCTACCAACAATATCTCATACAATCATACACATGTATATGATAAATATTCAGATAATTATTTAATATTCAAGTATCCCCTGACTTATATGCACATAATATCAATAATATTCTGTAAACTTGTAATACTATATTCTTATGACTATATATAATTTCTTCTTGACTTTGTATGTTTGAAAGGGTTTACATAGGCTATGACTCTTATCCAATCCATTCAATAATTTGAACATTCCGTTCAATAAAACACGTTTAAATTGAATAAATTATGTAGGTGGCTGTAATAGGAGGGTCAACCATCTACTCCAACGCTGCTGTATGATCTTCTTCTACATATTTCTATTCAAAAAATGCAATTTACCTATTTATTGACGAAAACAATTACTGTTAGTATTTATGATAATTTTTTGTAATCAAAGCAATTAAGAAACTATTAAAGCAAAATTATTTTATTGTCATCCTGTACAAAGATTAGGTTGCTAACTTGCTACAGATTCCATGAAGAAGAATTATTTATGCCTAAAAATATCAGCGATTTGATGATATCTAGTTACCCTGGTAACTACATAACAAATAAAATTTAAACAAAAATGGCTTTCAAGATATAGTTACTACAGCATTGTTCATGAAAGAGTACATGTTAGCATATTATCATTTTGTACACTGTTATTGGCTGGATAGGTGTGAATACAAGATAATCACAGTTTTAACAAACTGAGTGGGTGCGAGCACAAAAATCTCAATATGAGATACTCTAAATTTTGTATTTGCACACACCCAGAAAATCTACAATGAACAATATCAAAGTTTCAATTTACTGGGTGGACGTAAAACCAAAATTAAACAATATGATGTATTGTAATTTTTTTTAATATTTACATTTGTACACTTCTCCAGCGAATTTAAAAAATGGAGTTTAACTGCATTGAATATTTTAACGTGTAATTAATGTATAATTATGTATATGTCAAAGGGTAGCTGATATATACTATTCTGGGACACATTTGGGAACAATTAAGAACTCCAAGGCCTTTTGTGGAAATGACGCTGAATATTTATTGTTGTATTTGTATATTATCGAATAAATGGTTTCCTCAAGTACAGCTAGGTGATCTATAATCATATACAATTATAATATTACTAAAACACTCTCATTCTTCAGTTAAATAATATTTAAATAACACATATTTGATTAAAATAACTCACCAAGTATAACAGCAATATGAGCTAAGATCATAGTCGGGTTGACAAGCTATGAAGCTTAATAATTCAACAGTCTGTCTTGGGTGGCGTCGTGATATTAAATCAAAGTTCGTGCTAAAGATTCGATAATGCAAACGGACATGCGCACTCACTCACTTTAACCCGAAAAACTAGTCTAACACACCCATGTATTCACTGATCCACCCGCCAAACGTAACCACGTGACCTCTCGTACTACTATCATACTATGAATGATTGTATGAATGAATGAAGCGGTGTGAATGTAAACAAATGAACAATGGGAAATGAAAACATGAAATGTTGAAATAAGTGAACGCAAATATGAATGCTAATTAACTAAAATAATTAATTCTGTGACATATACAAATTATCTTAAAAAACATATATTTTTTAAAGAAATATATAGATATCACACAAAACAGCAATTATACGCGAAAATTTTATTATGAATAAAATAGTTATTACATATTTAAAGGGATAATATGTAAATTAAAAAATATTCATTTATAAAGTTTCATTTTTAACCCCCCCCCCCCACCCCCGTTGAAACATATAAATATAAAGAATAAATATGTATAAACTGATAATTTTTTATTAAATAAACTCAAGTTATAATATTGATTCCTTATTTTGTGCTTCTTTGCTGTTGAATTTTGAACCGGTTTCATGATCAAAATTCCACGATGCGGGTCAATTTTCAACGGATTAGGGTCTTTATTCAACACCTTTCGTCTTATTATTCAACGTTGAAAAATGACCCCCGGGTCAATTTTCAACCTGGGTCAAAATTCTTCGTTACACCGGCCCTAACAACCCCTTATTGTTAAATGAGGTATTTTTTGAGTAATAGGTAATTTTAGTTTAAACATGCGCACTTGCGAAATTCGAATATCGGCTAGTCTGCGCATATGCAGTCATTGGTCATTTTGGAAACATCCATCATTTTCTACTGTCTGGAAAATTTTGTGATTTTCGATCTCGACAGTCCTACAACGATTATAAGCGACTATTTATACCTCGCTAAGGATGCACATCAACAAATATTTGCATAGGTAAATGTTATGCATATCTCGTCCTTTGTGATTTATGCAGGCCTATAAATTTGAAGCATTTGTGAGCCAATGCAGTGCAAATGGCGCCCTGTGATGTTACAGTTAAAACGATGTTTTCTTTCGAAATCAATGTTATCAACGAGTGATATTACTTAATTAGGTATGGTTGTAACTAATTATACGTTATGGATACACTGTATATACCTCAAACAGTTTTGTATGAAAAATATCAAAATTAGGCCCGATAACTGTCTTATATTTTTTTCATAGAGAAGTGTTTGAGGTTTATATCATAGTACTAAGAACACTGACAATGAATTACATTGTCGATTTACGTAATTTTCAAAGTTTTCAGTAGCGTAACCACTGGTAACGTTTTGATATTAAGAACCTCACTAATATTGGACTGTCACAGGTGTTTTAAATGTATATAATGTATATAGCCGCAAGAACTTCTATCCATTTTGTGTGCTATGTGTGAAAATATTAGGGAATTTTAATTTGAGGAGTCAGTTAAACCTTGGCGTAAAATTAAAACAAAATAGAATTATACAAAAAAATATAAAGATTTGGTAATTTATTTTTTATGTACACAAAGTAAATTGCACGTTACAGTCTGTCCCAAGTTACAGTTTCAAAAAATTTTTGCCTAATACTTAGATATCATAAATACATTTGTGTCCAAACTACAACTCCATTATCTTATAAAACGTCTCCTTCTATGCACACCCAGAAATAAAATTTTAAGTAACATCGAATTTTACTGTTCTTTGACAAATGAATTTATCCAACAACAAAAAATATTTCTGAAACGGGAACGTGGGCAGACTAGAACTAAAATGTAACTGTATTACAACGATCTTAGGTAAAATTTGAATAATAATTTTATTTAAAAATAAAAACTCTTTAGACTGGTTTTTTTGACTTTTTATCAAAGAACTTCTTTTTACTTATATAGCATCATGTAAATAACGAATTTTTTCGGTAATTAAAAAAATTAACAAGAAAATGAATTAGTCAAGTCCATGCTCTAGCGTTTATAAGCAGCCAAATATTTTTCACAGAAAAAGTTAAAGAAAATGTGAGAGAATATAATTATGTTTAAAGGGGGTGTCTTGGAGAGGGTAGATATTAAAAATCCATCAACTACAAGGTGAATGCAGTTGCATATTCATGTAACACAGAAACATCTTTTCCAACAATTTGTTGATTGTTAAAACAAATGTAAATTTTTTTTGAATAGTCTAAACCAACTTTTTATATTCTTCCTTTCTCTTTTCTTATACAAAAATTGGTCAAAGTATAATTCCCTTCAAATTTAACAATCGAAAAGTTTCACTTATAAAAAAAAAAATTAAACAGTTCATTGTACAGTTTCAAGTACAGTTGCCCTTTAGTAGCTTTTTTCTCATTTAGTATATTAAGTAACAAAATACTTTCTGTCTGTTGAATTCGTCTCCTAAAATGAGCTCTTCCGAAGACATAATTCACCAATGCACCTTTTCTATTGTCGTATGGAACAAACAGAGTATGGACGTTTTTGTTAAGCTGAATTTTTTCATTGATAATTTTATTTGTTTTGCATTCACCTTGTTTTCAATCAAGTGCTCAATTGGGCATTACTCTACGTTTAAGTAAAGAATACCTGTTGTTCTGTGCCTAATTATCAAATGTGTACAAAACGGGAACGCACCATTTTCATTCTTAAGTTCCCCAGCGGTCGGTTAAATCGTAGCCGTTTCGTGTTACTTCTTCAAAATCTTTTATACAGGCTTTCTTATTGTCAAATCAACGACTGTCATTCAATGTCTACGTCTTTTGGTTTTTCTCGTCTTTTTTTTTTTAGGTCATCTGAGTCATTAGGTGACCTTGAGCAATTGGTCTTCGTCTGTCGTCGTGAGTCGTCCACCGTTCGTTAACAATTTTACGTTTATAACTTCCTTATGAAAACTTCTTCAAAACTACATCCAATTCTTACAATTTTAATGTGAAGCATCTGTATAGTGGAAGGTTTTTCAAACCACCTCAGGGTGTCATAGGTGTTTACCAATATGAAAAAGAAGCAAACTTTTCAAAAATCTTCTCTCACACATGTAAGGAAAAAACTAAATTCATGATAATAAATGTCCATGAAGCCTTGTGCAAAAATTGTGAAATTCATGGCCTCTGGGACAATGGTTCACACCGTGGGGCCAATACAGCCATAGAGTAAAAAAGTATGAAGTCTTTAAAAATCTTCTCTTTTCTTATATATATATTTGAGAAAAACTAAATGCATGGTAATGATGTCGATGAAATCCTCTACTTAAGTTGTTAGGATCCTGCTCTGCCGGTGCCCTATAGTGATCAGTCTGTCCGTCCGATATCGCTTGTCCGGAGCATATATTCTCTCCCCTTTGGTCCAATCTTGGTCATACTTCAGCCACAGAGTGACTTCGGGTAAAGAGTATGCAGTGACCTTGAACCATGTTTCTAGGTATAAGGTTAAGGTCATAGCAGAATTATATATAGAATTCTTGTCCGGGGCATATCCTCTCTCCCCTTAATCCAATCTGGCTCATACTTCACTTACAGAGTGTCTTTGGTCAAAGGGTGTGCAGTGATCTTCATTAAAGTTTGTAGGTCAAGGGTCGATGTCACATCTGACCACCAAAAATTCCTTTTTTAGAGCATTTATATTTTCACATTAGCCATATTTGGCTGATACTTCTAATAAACAGAGATTTGAGTAAAGGATGTGTTGTGACCTTTAACTAATTTTTAAGGTCAAATATAAAGGTAATAAAATCTGGCTCTTGCATCACCAATATAGTGCCTTTGATTATAGGATACGCAGCGACCTTGAATGATGTTTGTAGGTCAAGTGTGAAGGTCATATCGAATCACACAAATATCCCTTTTTAAGAGCATAAATATACTCTCCACTTAGCCCTATTTGGCTGATACTTAAAAGCTTTTTGGGTGATGGCGTGCAGTGACCTTGAACCATGTCAATGAGAAGGTCTTAGCGTGTCTCTTTATAATCAGTTTTAGACCGTAGATTATTTTCCATTTGATTTAACTTGCTCAGATTGAACAAAAATTCCTGTACGCAAGGGGTAATGAGATTAAATTAGAAGTTCAATGCCACGTGGAAAATATTTAAGCTGTATGTAGGTCAAGGTCAAAGCAAAATTGTCTCAAATTATGTTTATCCTAGTGTCCATTACTTAAGCGAGGCCCTTTGAGATGGTCACTATCTAAATGTTGTCTAGTTACCTCTAGGTCAGGAGTACAGACCGTAGAGTGGATTCAATATAGCCATGCAGTGAAAATGAATTAGACCTTAAAAAAATCTTCCACTCTACTCCCATGCATGTTCGTGAAAAACATATTGCATGTTTATGATGTCTACGAAATTCTCTACCTAAACTGTAAAATTTTAAGGCCATTGGTTCATGGGGTTCAGGGCTTAGGACAGGGTCAATATGACCATATAGTAAAAACATATAAAACCTTAAACAATCTTCTTCTTTTCTCCCATATACCGACTTTTGACCCCTACCCCACCTTCCCAAAATTTTAATGAATAAATGTTTTTTCAAACACCAAATAATAAAAGCGGGGCTTCAGTCAGAGGAGTCTAAGATAAGACTTCAAAATGAAGCTTAAAATGCAAAAACTCTGACATGTCTATCTAATGGTTATATGGTACTCGAGTGACTAGCAAAGCATGTTGGTCTCTTGTTTATAAAATTTCTGACGGCAGAGATTTAATATACTCATTAGACTAAGTGTGATTGATTTCAATAGATGTTTATGCTTGATAATGTTAATTAAATTAATCAAAATGCTTCTATGGGAATTATTTTATTTTTAAAATGTAAAAAAGGCGGATTTATTAAAATCTTGCATGATGAATTGGTGGAATGACGTAGTTAAGGCGATAAATTCATGGTAATATATAATGACTATGGCATTAAAATTTCCTCAACAAAAAAAAGCTCCCAAACATTATATTTGAACTGCCACCTCTTTCAGTAAAAAATTTAGTCGAAATTATCAGCTGAGATTTATTACATTACCATGCATTGCTGCTGGAGTTAACCCAATATAGTACGAATATGATGGATATTTCCTACATTTTTGTATAATTATTGATTTGTTCCCTGTTTATTATCTTTAAATGCCATCTACCTGTTCAGCATAGCATATGCTTTTTTGTTATAGATCTGGACATAGGACGATCCCTCTGCTAAACAAGACTCTCGTTTTACTGTTGCTATGGATGCAGACTTTTAAAAAAATTAAACTTGGTCCTTCAAATAAAAGAAAACCGGTTCAATTAAAATTGAAATGTGACATCCCCAGCTCTGTTTTATTTTTAAATCGCTATGAATGCACACTTTAGTTTAAATTAAACTGGGTCCATCAAATAAAAAAACCCCAGTTTGATTAGAATTGAAATGTGACCTCTTGCTATGGTTTATTTTAAAATCCTTGAGAAGTAAATGACAAACTGAAAAACAAAATCGCTAAGGAATAAAATAAGCAAAAAATAGATTCACACCTTATCTTGACCCAACATTCCCAATTTATTTCTTGATAAAAAAAAAAACTCGAGCCTTGTAATTAATTACATATGTGTTATATTTGGTTAACTTTCAATCAAATTAAATGCGTCTTTCTTATGTTGATTATATTATTTATTAACGTATTGTATCAGTTTACCTTGTTTGCCACGATCACTTTATCAAAGAAAAGGTAATTCCATACTTTACATTATTTGTTAACAAATATAAGACTTGAACTTTGTTTACATAACAATATTTCCATACTTTACATTATTTGTTAACAAATATAAGACTTGAACTTTGTTTGCAATAAATTCTTACCTCTAATGACTTGACTTCTAACATCAAACTGTGTTCAATCATTCGAGATACGCAAGTTAATTACTTTAAAGATTAAAACAATTTAAAAAATAAAACTTCGGTCTAAAATCGGGTCTGGATGGCTATGTCCGTTTTTTGTTTTTGTTTTTATCTATCGACTTAATTACCTTAATTAGACGAATAGCTCTGTACATAAAGATATAAAAAATGTGTAAATATTGAAGCTAACTAAACATATTTGATTTTGTTCTTTACGTAATAAAATTGTACCAAAGTAAAATTCTTAAAAGTTTAAGGTGGAATAACACATAAACACAAAATGAATGACCTCTGATCGAAACGACATTTCGTGCTATGAAAAGAATTTTATCGACGGCAATATGTATCTTATTTACTCTATAGCCGATTGGATAATGAGTCGGGCTTTTGATCCGTACATTCTGAGTTCGAATCCCGCGGAGGATTTTATTGTTATTTACGGAATTGAATTTTATAGACATTCATTTGATATACCAAAACTGCAGATTTTTCGCTTATTTGACGTGTTCACAGTTTATTTATTTTAATATCTTTTAAGGTAGGTCTTATGTTGACCACTCGGTCACCGATTATCACAACTGCCAATGTGAATGACTAATTTAAGATTTTAAATTTAAACTTTATTTTAAGACATTTTGTTTGAAACTTCAGATTCTATTCCTTTATTAGTTATTAAAGTCTTATAATTGTATAACATATTCCTCTTTTAAAAACTTTTGTTTACCTAATAATTAATCGTCTTAAATTAATTCTTCCTTTGTGGACTTCGTTTCTGTCACTTTTTGCGTATAGTAATAAATACTATTGTTTACAATTCTTTCTATATAATTTTGTACATGAATTTCAGCAGTCAGGAATTAGGTTTCGGGTTTTTTTTTTGGGGTGATGGATTTTTAAAATTCACCCCACTGATCTAAAGTTTGATGAAGTTATTTTTTGTTTTTTTAAAAACTATTTCAGTCAATGTCGCCGGAGAAACATAAGCAATTTATTTCCTTGATATAATTGTTTTACTGATGTGTCCTATCGTGCATTAATCGTTCGTATCTGCATGTTGTATATTATGTTCTATCGGAATGTTATAAAATACGACCAACCTATTCTTTGTTTTTATTTATCAAGCTATTATGTTTTACTGGGTTTTTTTCCAGAAGCCGCATCGTTGGTCTTTGTAATTCTAAAGTATCAATGCGCATATTCTGTCCATTCAAATGTCACAAACATCCATTCCTGCATTATATGTACTCATAAGCCTTCAAGTACAACAATTCTCAATTTTACAAAAATAATGACAGGTACTTTATCCAAACCTGCTACTTTATTATTTCCACTTGTAAAGAATATGTATAATTACTATGTTTATGCATACAATGTTACAACGTTCAGTTGCAACAAATATTATTAAGGTGGAATAACACATCATCAAAAAATGGCTGACCGCTGATCGAAACGACATTTTGTTTTATTAACAAAAAGGATTTTATGGTTTGAAACATATTACTTATTCCATAGCCGAGTGGATAAAGTGTCGGACTTGTGATCCGTACATCCCGAGATCGAATCTCGCAGGGGCTTTTGTTGTTACTGGAAAAACTATTTTAGATATTCATTTTTTATCCACAAACTGCAAATTTTTCGCTTATTTGACATGTGTACAGTTAGTTTATCATTATATCTTTCAGTATCAAAAAATGTCCTGTTAATTTGAGTGACTTTTTCCAGATGCGTTATTCCACCTTAATTATAAACAGAAACTACTCTGAAACAGACAGACATTGAAATGGTTAAAACGCGTTGTCTTCAAAAGCAAAATATAATTATACGTGAACAAAAAATAAATCCATTTCACTATGGGCAACGGCTAATGTGAGTAAAAGACTGACTTAATCGAACGACAAAACAAATACCCGAAAAAAACCCAAACCCCAGACATCAGCATAGACAACAGACATCAATGCAAAATTGGCATACTCTTAAAACCCTGCCTTTGCCCTCAATTTTGGGTTGCCTCGAAATTTTGACTTGGCCTAAAGAATAGATTGATTGTATTTCTATCGATATGAAACATATCACTAGAGGTATGGATGGATAATTCTAGTAGATTTTGATCCAATCTGAATTTAAATTCCGGAGAACTCAACAATTACATGTAGATGCTGCCTTTGTATTACCATTGTATGTATTTTGAACATTATTAACTCAAACTGTTATCAAAATCTGACAATACCAATTATCTATTTCTATATCAAATGCCGTATATCAGTTTTTTTCCTGCACGTTTCAAATTTCCGCTTTGTTTGCGACGATTATTGACTTGTGGAAAAAAAAATCAGAGTAAATTTCATACAAAGTTTAATTCTTGTAATAGTTATTAATATCTCTGCTTATAAAAACAAATAGGTAAGTAAATGCACGGTAAACTGTGCTCAGCTTACAGGTACATTTATGCAGGCCTCAATATTTCTTTAATAATCCATGACAAGCTCAATAAATTGATAAGTTCCTTGCGTAAACCGATGTCTAATTATACCTGAGCTACTAGAATATGTAACAGTACATGATCTACTGAACTATGAAGATAATTATCGGTAATTATTTTACATTACGGAAAACGTAAATTGTTTCAGTGTCTGAAACTAAGAGTTCAAATTGAGGTGTTTTACTTCACAGTTTACATGTAAATAAATCGTGCATTAATCATTTTTCACTTTGACTTTGAAATAGTGAAAATTTGATTTGCGTAAATTCTATTTACAGCTCGCGGAAAAACATGAAACGGAAAAAAACCTGATATACAGTTCTTGTTTGAAAAATAACCATTGTAAGGGAGCATTTTGTTTATTCTAATCAAGTTTAAAGGATACTTCCAGTCAAACATTTTTTTCAGCATTCAATAGAATTAATGTATATTACAATGCACAAAAAATCTGTACCTTGTTATCTTTACCACTTAGCGGATATAAGCAATTATATGTGACATTTTCTCCCCTCTAACGAAAACGACACTTGCCAAAATTAATGTGGATAAAAGTATATTATATAATCAAATTAGTTCCACAGTGTTAGAATTTCCAATTTTTAAAAAAAATGTTTGACCAAAAATATATTTTAAATGATTTTGGAAAGGTAAATTCTAGAAAAGCTTCAGTGGGATTCGAACTCATGACTTAGAACTTCCTTGTTAACGCGCTAATCCACTGCACTTCGCTTTTAGATAACGATCTTGTGAGAAAAAATATGAAATTTTTCTTGGTTTTAATGTCAATTTCGAAAGGAAGAACGTCACTATATGGATGAGTCCCTTACCACCTCAATAAAATATGCTGTTTGGTTTTTTTCTATGTTAAGGAGCACTACTGAATTCAAAATCCACTGATATTCCCAAAAATCGACTGACATTGTCTGACATCCACTGTACATTGACTGTACCTCACTGTACATTTCACTGACTTCAACTGTACCCCACTGTACATTTCTACTGAACAACACTGTATCGCACAGTACACCACTGTACAGTCCTACTGACTTCCAATGTACCCCACTGTACGCCACAGTACAGGGCACTGACCAGCACTGTACCCCACTGTACGCCACTGTACCGGGCACTGACCATCACTGTACACCACTGTACTATTAATTTGAAAAAAAATCTTATTTTTAAATCTTCAGTATATTTTTTTCTTCAATATTTATTTTAATTATGCTGCATATAGCATTAACATTATGCATAGATACAACTTGACAGAAGAATGCAACAGGTCGTTAAATTTATTTAGTATGTTTTATTTATTAACGTCTATTGTTATTGAATGTTACGATCACAAAATTATGATAATGTTCCTAGCTATCAGGTGGAAGTTCTGAATTTATCATGGTGAATCTGATTATCAAAAAAGTGCATGTCAATATGTTTATTCTGCCAGTTATTGGAAAATACCCCCCCCCCCCCCCCCAACCCGCAAGGTAAATTATCATTCCTTATTGATGATATACGACAATCCCTCGTTTAAATGATAGGGTCGTTAATAGCTCTGTGTCTCATGAGCTGTCTTTAACCCACTGAAAAACAGTCAATTAAACACTGAATCCACAAAATATATTCATGCTTGTTCGTGTACACATGTCCATGAATCATGACTGCGCGCTTGACTACTCCGGTACATTTTGAAGAAAGCGTGCGAGTTTCTAGCTCATATGTTGATTTCTTTTGATTAAAATATTTGAAAATACATTGCAAATGTTGGGTTTTAATTTTACAAAAAAACGTATACTGCAGAATGCATTTTAAATTTTAAACACACAGAGAGAGAGAGAGAGAGAGAGTGAGAGAGAGAGAGAGAGAGAGAGAGAGAGAGAGAGAGAGAGAGAGAGAGATTACATGTATATCACTCTATGCTGGAACTGGCGGTTGTAATGCCATAAGGGGAATTTTAACGTGCTTATTCCGTTCTGAGTCCGGACCTCAATTTTTAGCACTAGAAAATTCATAAAAGAGAGAGAGAGAGAGAGAGAGAGAGAGAGAGAGAGAGAGAGAGAGAGAGAGAGAGATTAATCAGAAATCGATTGGGGTAAAAAAAAATTGATTGTCTATTAATGACTGTGCTTATTTTACATACTGATTATTTTTCTTAAGTCTCAAGTTTATCTCTTTCAACTAACTCCCGGGTTAAAAAAAAATCTGAAATTTCTTACAGAAGAAATGCGCTTTTCATGTATTTGCCATTTCAATACTGTGTAATATTTTAAAAACAATCTGAAAAATTCTATTGAAAATTCCAATAATAGAACAGAATTTTGTTTGGTACCGTCACGACCGGATGTTACAGATAAAATACACTGCATTGATATTTACATGTAATAGAAACAATTTCAATAAAGTTTGGATATTATAATAGCACCCCAACCATTTCTGAATTAAGATTCTAAAACAAAACGTCAAAAATACATAAACAACGTCTCAGGCGTGCGGCGACTGTCCTTACATGTACCTAAAACTCTATATATGTTGTCTTCGGAAACAAATATCGTTTTGCACTAAAATTTTGAGATCTAAATAAATATTTGTAAATATAATACAGTTCGAGATTTTGTAATTACAGCGAGTTTTCATGATTTTATTGCAACTGTGACACTCTTTTTTGAGCAACTTTCGTATCAATCCTACAGTGTTGTGTATTTGGTGTTCTGGAAAGTGCAAATGTCTCCGAATGCTATTCATCTGAAAGTCTCATTTAACGCCAAGCTCGAATGATGTAGAGATTATTTGACTGATAAAATAATTTTTTGTTCATCTATCACTAGCTCCGATTAAAGAATGTCATAATTTTTCTCCACTTTTCCCTTTAAACTAAATCATTCTTTAATTTTTTATGTAAAGAAATGAATCTAATTTTGTGAGGTTTTGAAATGTGAAGTAGTAAAACAAATTTAAATGGTGCTTTAAAGGCGCCCAGACAGCAATCTGAAGATAATTGCAAGGCAGAGTACAATATATTTCTGCATCAAAACGCTTTGTATAATAGCAATTTTATCACAAATTATATACCTTCTATCATTTTTTTTGAAATCTTAAAGAGAGAGAGAGAGAGAGAGAGAGAGAGAGAGAGAGAGAGAGAGAGAGAGAGAGAGAGAGAGAGAGAGAGAGAGAGAGAGAGAGAGAGAAAGCATATCATTGCCTGTGCAGAACACTACAGTGGAACCTTTTTTTCTCTCTCAGATTAAGGGTGTATTCTGATTAGGTAAGGTGTGAATGCCTGCAGGGCTTCCTTTACCCGTGTGTACGTGTCGTGAAATCCTCCGCTAATCCGTATACACCGAAAGAGATTTAAAAACAAAGCGACTAAATATGGTGTTCAAATTATTGTAAAAATACTTATGTTTTTATTTTCTTTTTTTACTCAGATTCGTAAACAATTTGTCAAAATCTAATCCGCTATCAATATTTAATATTCCACAAAATAATTTAGTGATACGGCTATACTGTGATGTACCATACGCTAATGGCCGACTGGTTTATATAAACAAAGACATATTTTATATACATGTAAATGCATATGAGCAAACAGAATAATAACTCTGAGATAAATTGCAATAAGTGACTATGGGTAGGACCTTTTCCTTTAGAGGAAAGCCGGACCTTAAATGTTAACATTAAAGGTCCGGGCGGACCATTTTACGGACCGGACCTTAAATTATACGACACCGGACATTTGGGAGGATAGTTACAACATTAGAGAGAGAGAGAGAGAGAGAGAGAGAGAGAGAGAGAGAGAGAGAGAGAGAGAGAGAGAGAGAGAGAGAGAGAGCGAGAGGATCTCTTTTTTTCTTATTAAATCATCTATATATCATGACAACATTCTTAGCTGTGCAAGAGAAGATACAATGAACAGTGTTAGAATTCAATAGTATATAATTTAAAGTATCGTAACAGAGTGAAATATTAATTGAACACCGTTCGTTATCACCACATTTCATTTTTAATTTAACACTTTACTTATTTTAATATCAGCGACTGCTGAGGGTGGGGGAGGCATTTATAAATATTTAACATGTTTAATATCCGACTTGATTTAAATAATAAAAACGCATCTAAAATGATGAATATAAAGATAATTTCGTTTATTCATCCATGTTATATTTTAAAAAATATATATTTCAACTGGATTTAATACTCTAAAGACTACAAATACCCCTATAAGGGAATTACATAATATCTTGAACAAGGTGTCAGACTGACAATTTACAAGGTTGAATATTGCGACATTCACACCTTTTGATCTACTGAAAGTATGTATACTATACACAGACACTGACTCACGGATCTTCCTTGGAAGTAAAACTTCAAAGACATTTTAAAGTATAGACCAATAAGTTATGTTCTCTCACTTGAAAAAAAAAATCAGTATGTTGAGCACTATGGTGGATTTTTTTTATCTATTTTTTTTTATCTATAAAATGTAATACATAGTTTTAAATTCTCTGAATTTTAAAACTTTAATGTTACATGTAAACTAATATTCATTTGACAATACATATTGATAAAATTAAATTCATTGTAAAAAAAAACAAAAAAAAAAAAAAACAAAACAAAACAAAACAAAAACAACTAAATATTTAGTTACTAGAAAATTGATATTGAAATATATATAAATACTTTCCCCTTTAAATTGGATAAGTTGCTTTATTTTGTATGATAATTGGATTTTTAATACATGCATGGATCGGAGGATGGGGAAGGGGGGGGGGCAGACGATAATTTAGTTTTTTAAAACTTACATTGTACAACTATTCAAAATATGTATAAGCTCCCCCAGAAATCGATTATATCCCCGCACTTTCCCTGGAAAAAGATGCTGACCTAGCATGTAATTTTATATGAACTTAAAGAAATAGAAGCCCATTTTCTCTCCTGTAAGCAATAAGAAAGAATCAAAAGAAATCCAGATTTTGGTCTCAAATAAAGTAAATATTCAATTCATTGCTCGACCATATAAATAACTTATAAAAAAAATTGGTACAGTGGGTAACAGTGGTGTACAGTGTTTGTCAGTACCCTGTACAGTGGTGTACAGTGGGGTACAGTGCTGGTCAGTACCCCGTGCAGTGGTGTACAGTGAGGTACAGAGCTGGTCAGTGGGTAGGTACAGTGCTGTCCAGTAGAGTACAGTGGCTCTGTACAGTAGGGTACAGTGTGATACAGTGAGGTACAGTAGCTCTGTACAATGGGTGTACAGTGTGATACAGTAGCTCTGTACAATGGGTGAACAGTGTGATACAGTGTGCTACAGTAGCTCTGTACAATGGGTGTACAGTGGATATACAGTAGGGTACAGTGAATATACAGTGGATGTCAGACAATGACTGTCAATTTTTGGGAATATCAGTGGATTCAGTAGTGGAGGATTTTACAAATCAAGATGATTTTAGTTCAGATAAATTTAATTCAGAGGGTGCTAATAACGATGAAAGTAACATACTGTCAAACATACGTGTAAAAAAATTCACAAGGACTTTTCATCCTCAATTAAGTTATTGCCAAAATATGAAAATGTCTTATGGCCAGAGAGTTAAACATAGGATAAAAATCACAATTTTTTTCTCCCTCATTAGGCAATCACCCGCTTATCATTAACATCAACGTCAATAAAGAAATAATAGCATGCATAGTCTGTGTGCAAAGCTGCCAAGTCCGTTTTAACATTAATTTCAATGTAACTATAAATAAAGAAAAGGGTCGAACTTTATGGTTACATTGAAATTATTTTCAAACGGGCTTGGTCCCTATGCCTGTGTGTGAGGAGCTGGCGGTGGCGGTATGTATATAAGTAGCACTAACAAACCAACAACACTCGTAATCTATAGTGTCGGATCAAAAGATACACGGTTATAAGATGAGATATAAAAAAACACTAAAAATAACCAACGACACGAACAATAAAGTAAAATATTGTTAAATTCTCGGGACAACCCGTCCGTTCTTCAAGACAACAAAATAAAAACTACATTTGAAAGAAAAAACATCTACAAAGCTAGCACTAAACCAAAAACTAAATAATATATAAAACACCGGATCGGAAAGTGGCAACTACATCTTTGTATCATAAGCCTGGGCGCTTGTAAATAAACGTGTGATCGTTGGAAAAGGAATCGGTGCTTTCAACAAGTTGAGGCACAAGTGCTCCAGTACAGTGCATCCCTAACAGTGGTCTAACTGGATCGCTTTTGAGAACACGATATAATTTACTGCATGGGATTGAACAGAGATTTACAAACTTGTCATGCAAGGCTCGCGTGATAGTATGGGAAGTAAACATGGCGAATTTAGAAGTTGCCTATCCCGTTAGTATATACGTCACTGCTTATGGTCATTGCTATTAAATGTCCAATGAGATGTATTTAATTTAATTATTGTCTGCAGTATTCACGGCGACGATACCTGGTTTTATGGCTTGAATGTTGTCATATTTTAGCGACTATTTCACTCCCGGTACAGGTTTCCACAAACACTATAAATAAATAATTCCTAGCTTCCTGTAGGTTATATCTTTCATATTTAATAGCATCGTTAATTAAATTCCGATTATCACTAGTCAACATGTTTTCAAGTTGTATTTATGCCGTAGCGTATATGACCCACTGTTTCCTTCGAATAAAATGTAAATTATATGAGCCCGTCCTATGGTATCGCGGTAGTTAAACCTTTTGGTCGAAAAATCTATCAATACTGAAATATACCCAGAAACTAATGTTATTGTGAGTTTTGTCTATTATATGTCTATGCTATTATATACCTTAGTGATGTTCAGCGTGCCCCTGTTTACTATGTCTAAAAATATCCCGACGTCAAATGTCAATTTCAGCGCTTCCTACTGTTACTGCAATACTATGGAACGCCTCAACTGCCTTATGTAGATAATCTTCATAATATGATGATACTTCAACATTACATGCTGATACTTTAACATTACGTGATGGTACTTTAACATTACGTGCTGATACTTCAACATTACTTAAGAAATGAAGATAATAATTTTTCTATTGATCGACGTATCAAAGAAAAAATTGACCGGAAAACTTCATCAATGCGCGTAGCGCATTGATGAAAAAGTTTTCCGGTCAATTTTTTCTTTGATACGTCGATCAATAGAAAAATTATTATCTTCATTTCTTATCATTTAATAAAACATTTTCAAATAAAAAATGTGAAGTGTCATTGATCAAAAATGTAAATAATTTAAATGAAGCGGCGCGTATGAATACAAAACAACAACAGCAACAATATTCAAAATGGATGCGCCTTCAGCTGATGCAGAGCTATTGAACTGAATTTAATGGATTAAACACAAATAGTGAGTTAAAATCTGAACCGGTGTAATGAAGTATAATGACCCCCGTAGAATAATGACCGGGGGTCATTTTTCTACGTAGAATAATGACCCCCCTAGCTGAAGAATAATTGGATTTTTCTGAAGAAAAAAGACCCAGGGGTTATTTTTCTTCATGTGAAACATGAAGAAAAATGACCCCCATAAAAAAATGACCCCCCCCGTAAACATGAATAGAAATTGGTTACTCCGTATCCAAGATATGACTTTGAAGTTACTTTATTTTTCACTCTGTTCAACTGATTTTGAAGTTATAAACACCGATTTTGTAAATAAATTGCTGTATTTAGTTTTTCCTATCCGTAGCAAACACACGTAAACACTCTTACATTGTCACAAATTGATTGTTAACAGTTACGTTACTTCTCTTGTCGACAAACGGCGGGAAATGACGCATATAAAGAAAAATTCATACACAATGAGGATATTGTGTGATAATTAACGAACAATAATTATGAAAGAATAATTGTTGTAATAATATAAGCAATATTCATTGGTGAATGAATTGTCAATAGAAGAATGATACATGTATATATCTTTATGGAAAAAGACTATGGGGGCAGGTAACGTAGAAATATGAATACTACTTATTTACATTTCTTGGGGAAAGTTTTTTTTTGTTTTTTTTTTTAAAGCAGTCTGCGTTAGTTTTGTTTTCTTATACGTAATACATGAACATCATTTGTTGTAATGTTGTATTTGTGATCATGGATAGACTTTATTCTTTTAGAGCAAATTTGTGAAGAGTACCTGACTATAATAAATCTTAATAGATAATAAACACTGATCGATTATAATAAGAAAAGATTATTTCTAAAAGCGTTGATAAGAGGTTAGAACCCATGTTAGGGGTTTATATCCCGCTTGATTTTGATCACACGATCTTTATTGTATCCATCGTTACTAATGCTCATACAAACTATTGATGCATTAATCATCGTGGCATTAACTAAACTTACTAAAGTATGCCGAGGATAAAGTAAAATATATTTTCTGTACGAGTACTCTCAGTACTTTGACGATTTTCCTTATTAGCCGTTAACCTCTACTGGCGTAATGGCTGTAACTTCAGCTTGGTTATAATGCCTAACAGAGGAGTAAACTTTTCATAATTTTGGCTTCATCATTAATTCTGAGTGATGTACTTGTATACCCAGCAGTTTGTGTTGCGGAAATCATCAATGCAAGTATAATATTCATGAACAATATGAAGCATATAGAAGATGCGACGGCGAAGCGCGAAGACGAAAGTGCTCGAAGGCGAAGAAGTGATACTACTACCGCTTCTTCGCCTTTGCAACTTCGCACTCTCGCCTTCGAATCTTCGCGCTTTCGCCTTTTAGCTCACCGAGACGAAGTCAATGGGAGCATATGCTATACCCCCGGCGTCGGCGTCCGGAGCTGGTTAAAGTTTTAGTTGCAGCTCCGTATCTAAGCTATTACTTGTCCTCTCTTCACCAAAGTTACATGGAGGATGCATCTGGACCTACTGAATCTACTTCCTAACTTTCAGATGCTGGAGGAGGTTAAGGTTTTTGGAGCAGGTTAAAGTTTTTGTTGCAGGTACCTTAAATAACAATATCTAAGTTACTGCTTGTCCGTACTTCACCAAACTTGCATGGATGGTGTGTCTTATGATAATGATACACCAGACAGGCTTGAGTGCTGAATCTGAGCTATAGGTTTCGGATGCAGGAGGAGCTAAAGGTTTTTGTTGCGGTGCCCTCTAATGATAATATACTGGTGCGTCTTATTATAGTGATACACCTGACAGGCTTAAATGCTGAATCTGAGCCACAGGTTTCGGATGCTGGTGGAGGTTAAGATTTTAAGAGCTGGTTAAAGTTTTTGACACAGGTGCCCTCTGATGACGATATCTTAGTTATTACTGGTCCTAACTTCACCAATCTTGCATTGATATAGTCTTATGATACTGATGCACCTGACAGGCTTGAATGCTGAATCAGAGCCATAGGTTTATGATTCTTGATGAGGTTTAGTTTTTTGGAACAGGTCACATGTTTATAGCTAGAAAGATAGCTTGCATAGTTGATTAAACTATATTATAAATGAAACGTAGAGGTTGCTTCAGATGCAGAGCCTGATCTCCATTATCAAGGATGCTAAAGAAATCTACCTCACTCAAACCTGCTTGATAGATAGATGTAGTTGTTTTTAAATGATGTAACATGATCCCTATGATATTGTAATATTATAAAATATCGTATCATACGATATTGTATAATATGATATTGGTTTATATGATATATTATCATATCACATGAAATTGTATTTTATAAGATTTCAATATATATTATTGTATCATATGATACAATGTTTATAGTATGATTGTATTATTTAATATTTTACTTTATCCCATGATATTGTTTCATTTGATATGATACAATGTTTATCAAATTATATTGTATCATACAATACAATATCATATTCTGTATCAAATATGATACAGTATCATACAATACAATTATCAAACTATAATGTTTACATTCACTTTCTTTCCCTCTATTAAATTGCATTGGTTAATTTTAGTGATATTTACACACAACACAGAAGACTTAATCACCAAATCTGGTGCGTATGAATACATTTAGTATTTCTTCAGTATTTCTCGAAGAACAAGAACTGACTCTTCTCGCGACTTCAAACCGGATAACGACCTGATATTATACTTACGCTGATGAATATATCATTGATGTAAATATATTTTGACAGTTAAATGAATTCAATTGATTTATTTCTTAGTATACCAAGAGTAAATTCATTTAATTACAGAAAGAAAAATAAAATTGTGTTATTAGAATTTAAAACGCTGCGTACTATTTTTGTCAGCATATTGTGGCTGTTCAAGTGGCCATTCTGTTAATTTCGCATTACTTTTTGAATAAGACATAAACAAAAGCCCCTTTTTGAATAAGATTTGGTGATTATTTTTTGAAAGATGTGGTCTCATAACTGCAACAATGAGTGCAAACAAATTTTCATAACGTGCTAGCGCGCGTTATACTATTTGTATGCACACACCGTTGCAGTTATGAGACCACATCTTTCAAACAATAATGATTCAATGCTTAATTATACAATATGATATCATATGTTTCAATGTTATGATGTATTATTGCAGTTTGATATTGTTTCATATAATACTATATTGTATTATGTTTTATGATATTGTATTGTTTGATCAAATACAATAATGTATAACACAATAGAATGTCATATCATATATCATATCTCACAATATTTTACGGTATTTTATGGTATTATATATTATTTATTGTAATTATGATAGGATGCAATTTTAATTTTATATTATTGTATTGATTAACATATGAACATATGATGAACATACAATTTTTTAACAGATGATCATGATATACGATATTGTTTCAAAACAGAATCCATGAATATCCAAGATCATAAAGGATGGTTTTCATATGATATGATGAAGGTGGTCTCATAAAGGCGATGCCTCATAAAGGTGATGCCTCGTCTCGGTGAGCTTTGTAATATGTGATTACCTATGTTTTATAATTGCGGAGCTCTCCATCGTTTAAAGGGTTCCGAGGCATATTTTGAAAATTTTATTTCTATAAAATTAATAAAATAAAATTATCCAGGGGGATGGGGTCCGGACTCCCTCTCCCCTTTTACTGCGTGAAATTATTAATATTGAATTTTCCGGGGGGGGGGGACCCCTTATCCCCCTTTAGATCCATGCATGAGCAAGGAGTGTTGCATAATGAAATTACATTGTTACTGTGTTTGGTCCACGGTAAAGAGACGGCTGGTATGTGACAGGATTCTGGAAGTGCATATGTACACATTATGGCGGACATTAAATTTTGTGTGGAGTAGATAATGATTAGGCATAGCCAGCACTGGTAAACATATATGTTACATGTACACATTTAAATATTTATAAACATTCATAGTAAGCGCGATGGCCTAGCGCATGCGTACCAATAATAGCATTGATTAATCGGAAAACCTTAGCGAGTACGGTGCCCGTATTAAATTCTATGTAATCGACCGAGACTTGCTGAATGCAATCAAAAAGGCGAAGGCGAAAGTGCGAAGATGCGAAGGCCAGAGTGCAAAGTTGGGAAGGAGTGTTAGAAGTATCGCTCCTTCGCCTTCGCACCTTCGCACTTTATGCATCACATCTTCGCGCTTCGTCGTCGCATCTACGCACTTTTGCTCTTTCGCCTTCGCACTATCGCCTTTGCAACCTTGCATCTTCGCCCTAAGGTCGAAGTGGCCCTATCGGAACACCATAGATATATGTAAATGTCATTGTTAAGATGACAACCATACCCCGATGCAATACGTCAATATCTTGTTATAACGGAAGGATTTTTATTTTCTAAGATATACCCTTCTTTCACTTTAAGTTTATTTGAATATGAATTATAATTTCTGTTACTTTCTGTAAACTTCAGCAGTAAAAATTACAATAGTGTAAAGACTATTTCACAAATAATAAAAAAAATATACTGAAAAACTTTAATCTACAAGGGGGTCATTATTCTACAGGGGTCACTTTTCTTCATGTGGAATGTGCTCATTTTTATGAAAATGACACTTATTCTTCAGGCAAAGGGGTCATTTTTCTGCGTAGAATAATGACCGGGGGGTCATTTTTCTGCGTAGAATAATGACCGGGGGGTCATTTTTCTACGTAGAAAAATGACCCCCGGTCATTATTCTACGGGGGTCATTATTCTTCATTACACAGGTATCAAAGAAATTTTTCGACCAATCAGAAGCGCCGATATCTCATCAAACGAATAAATATTAAAGCTGCTTGGTCCGATTTTATATCAAATTTTATGCACGCTTTTAAACGATGGCTATGCTTAGTATATGTATAATAATAGACAATGCAGTAGTTTTACCCGTCAATTATGCCAAATTTCAATGAAGAAAAATACGTACAAAATTTGCTAACAAAACAAGCGACATTAAAACGTACCGCGTTATTTCGCCTCATGGTAAATTTCACCCCTGACGACGAGACGGTTATGGTTGTATTACGAATTTGACATCGCTTTAAATAAAGGTCGAAATGATCAGACAAATTACAAATAAACATGTGTACGTTTTGTTCGCTAATATTTCCAAAGTCTGCTTTCTTTACAATCGATGCATAGCATGAGGGTTGAATAACCCCAATTATTCGGGGGACGAAACCAAGGGGTTTCCTTTTCTTAACATTCCCGTGATGCATTTTGGTTTGTTTTTTCGTTTGCCCAAAGAGAAATTATTTTTATTTACTTTGAATATTTCTAACTTTAAGAGGAGACTGATTCTGCTGGTGTAAATAGGAGAAAGTCCATAACTTTCTAAGATAAATGATTTGTATGAAAAAAAATTTGATACTGTAATTACAAAAAAATCGGACCAAGCAGCTTTAAATGATATGCTGATACTTTAACATTACGTGATGGTACTTTAACATTACGTGCTGATACTTTAACATTACCTGCTGATACTTCAACATTACATGCTGATACTTTAACATTACGTGATGGTACTTTAACATTACGTGCTGATACTTCAACATTACATGCTGATACTTTAACATTACGTGATGGTACTTTAACATTACGTGCTGATACTTCAACATTACATGCTGATACTTTAACATTACATGCTGATACTTCAACATTACATGCTGATACTTCATTATATGATGGCACTTCACTATGCGGTAGTTCTAAAAATAGGGTTAGGGAAGCGTCGCCTAGGGATCGAAATACGCTAAAACTCAGAACACGTGGATGCCTGTAAAGTTTTTAACACTGTGCTGTTTCTCTGTTTCAGAGATTGATCAATGTTAAAACTTCCCTATTTTTAGAACCACCGCATAGTGAAGTACCTTCATTTAATGAAGTATCAGCATGTAATGTTGAACTATCAGCACGTAATGTTAAAGTACCGTCATGTAATGTTAAAGTATCAGCATGTAATGTTAAAGTATCAGCACGTAATGTTAAGATACCATTACGTAATGTTAAAGTATCAGCATGGAATGTTGAAGTATCATCATATTATGAAGATTACCTACATAAGGCAGTTGAGGCGTTCCATACGATACCATAGAACCCGCGATATGATAGGAAACAAGTTTACGCAAGGGGTGCAACTCAAGTTGCTTGCTAGATAGCGCCACCGCATCACCTCGTTTTCGTAATGAGATCTGCCAAGGGTTTATGATATGGGGAGCAGAATGGACCGAAAACCCTTGGCTAGCGAAGATGGGGTTTCTTCGAGTGTAAAACTAATAATTGGATAAGAACCTTTTAAACAATATGATTGTCCTGGTGATTAACAATTAGGCACCAGGGTATTTCATTTTTCACTTCTGTTAGAAGTATTTTAGTAATTTTTTATTCATTCCCCTGTTATAGATTAATCAAGCCTTCAAAAACTGACTTCTTATAACATATATGCATTTTGTAAGTATTTAAAACTGTTAACGGTTAGCTGTTAACGTAGGAACAAAAATCTGGTTTGAGTTCATTCTAGAAAATAGTGTTTAGGTATAACAAAGGATCGAATATAAAGCCATTTTCTCTAGAAACTAAGAACGGCAGTCCATTTTATTTATTCTTTCCATAGCTAATAAAAGCGAGATTTTTTACTGGGACACTTGATTAAAAAAACACTTTGTTTCACTGCTGTATCTCTTAATGGACATATTTATGACGTCACATAGCCGATAAAGCCGGAAACAGTCGACCGCAGGTTGCCCTCACTAAGGTTTGACATTTTGATAACGACTAGCTCAACCATAATCCCGTTTTGTGTTTTAAATGATATGACGAGGGTTTTAAAATAAAATAAAGGTACCCTTGAAAGGGGCATGGTCACGATTTTAGTCAAAATGTATTTTTTACTTTTAATGTTTACAATGCTTCAGTTAGACTTTACTAATAATCAACTAAAATATGAGTTTCAGTCGTCGAGTTATAAGCGTAGAGCTCACAATTTTAGATTATGAAAACATGTGAAAAGCTTCCAATGTGACAGCAAACCGGGTTTTCTTATATGTGAATTAAAAAACTGAATTGATGAACACCACCTACCGTATCCAGTGAAATGAAATACCCTGTATGTAATATTTTGCCAAAAAATGATTAAGTTAAAAAACTGGTATTTTTTCATAAATTATCAGGAATCAAAATCCTAGCTATATGCACACCTCTGATGTATGTACAATTAATCTGCAAAAGAACAACTTCCTATCTTGAAAACTGTAGGAGGATTATCCGTACAATGAATGAGGGTACCCTTTTGGCAGCCGCCTGCCCACCCGCCCGCCATTTCAATAACCGGACTTTTCCGTTGGGAAACCCGGTTAACAAAGCTATAGGTCATGTTTTTTGTTTACATTTTGAAAATTCCAGGTTTATCATTAAAATATATGGAACTGACGCTAGAAAATGTATTTCTGTGTTCCAAAAAAAACAAAAATGATAGAAAATCAACTTAATAAAGAGCTTGAATGGGTATATTGAACCAATGTAAATAAAAAACATAGCACTGGCATTGTTTACATAACAAAGAGTTGTAAGCTCTGTATCTTGATTATAACCCTACGACTGACACTCAAAGTTTGATTGATCTTTAGAAATGCATTTCTTAAGCATTGTAAAAAATAAAAATATGAAAATAATTTTTGACCAAAATCGTGATGATACCCCTTTAAAGGTCATTTTAAAGGTCACAAAATGTTTTGCTTTGTTCAAATTTCAAACAGCAGAGCATAAATCTACCCCAGTGTAGCAGGTTAGCGACAGAAGGAGGCTGATATACAATTTCTGATTTCTGCTGTATAGAGAAATTAGGGCTTGAAGGGTGTTGACAGGTTATGTAACCAAATGTGCATTTTTAAAGTGCATTACACGGAGTTAGAAATTCAATGCTTTGAATTATTTTACAAATATCTGAGATATTTATTATTCCTTCTATGAGGCGAGTCTCTTAAAATGATGTTTTATTTTATTATTCTATGAACAGTTTATCTTCTTAAGTAGGGGGTGGCCCGCGGCTCTGAATTTTAAATGTGATTGTTGAGTATTTGGCATATTGCATTCCTTGGAAAAGTGAGAGCAGTGCAATTAATGTAATTGTACATGCTTGTCATATGTACTTGTGTATATTAACATGATAAAATTTTAATTTGTTTATAACATGGATAAAATAAAAATATGAAACTCAGTCAGTGATATCATTTGTTAAATACATGTGTATTTGAAAAAAAAAAATATTTTACAATTTTTTTTAGAGAATTAGAAACAAAGAGATAAAATTCGTAGAAAATATAAAACTGAATATTTCAAAATTTGAGGCCAAAAATTATCGTAGATGCCAAATATGGGAACCGGGCGAAAATTTGAAATCAGGCCAAATTTGAGGCCAAAAGTGAGGACAGGCCAGGTAAATGTGGCTAGGCCCCGTGTTAGAGTTTTAATTGTCATGCAAAAAGAGCCAACATTAACGCTATATGCCTTGCAAAATATTCATTACCGATTGCTAAACAGCCTTACAAGAAGTAACGATGCCTGCTAAAACCGAAAACGCATTTTTTTTAAAATGACTTAACTTTTATTCAGAAATGAAAGTTCATGCCCTCGAAATAATCTAAATCCATGCATGAAGATATGTGTTCACACCTGATATCATCTTAGTGCTGCAAAATTGAACGAAGTCATTTTATTGTTTTCTATTCTAATACTTAAACATATAAAAAATCGTTAGATCTTGTCTATTATATCAAGTAATAGCAGACGTACACTATAGCTAGTCTTTGTCACGTATCCGTTTTTGGTCACGTCATATACATGTTGTACATGTGTTAACAGTTTAAAGCTGCTTGGTCCGATTTTATATCAAATTTTATGCACGCTTTTAAACGATGGCTATGCTTAGTATATGTATAATAATAGACATTGCAGTAGTTTTCCCAGTCAATTAAGCCAAATTTCAATGAAGAAAAGTACGTACAAAATCTGCTAACAAAACAAACGACATTAAAAAGTACCGCGTTATTTCGCCTCATGTTAAATTTCACCCCTGACGACGAGACGGGAATGGTTGTACAGTGTATTACGAATTGACATCGCTTTAAATAAAGGTCGAAATGGTCAAACAAATGATCAGACAATTTACAAATAAACATGTGTAAGTCTGTTTGCCAATATTTCTAAAGTCTGCTTTCTTTACAACCGATGCATAGCATGCGGGTTGAATAACCCCAATCATTCGGGGGACGAAACCATGCGGTTTCCTTTTCTAAACATTCCCGTGATGCATTTTGGTTTGTTTTTTCGTTTGCCCAAAGAGAAATTATTTTTATTTACTTTGAATATTTCTAACTTTGAAAGGAGATTGATTCTGCTGGTGTAAATAGGAGAAAGTCCATAACTTTGTAAGATAAATGATTTGTATGAACAAAATTTTGATACTGTAATTACGAAAAAATCGGACCAAGCAGCTTTAATAAGGCCATAGTAATATTGATTTCAAAAATACAATAAAACGTTTCCGATTTTCTACAGAAATACAAAAAAATACACAGGAGTATAAATACAATTAGACGAGTTTGCTTCATTGTGATTCTTAAAACAAACAAAACAGTAGCAAACTTATGCGTTTCTATGAATGGTAAATAGTTTAGAAATAACGTTTTTGCACCATCAAATAAAAAAAAGAAACCAGTCAAAAATATTTTTTCTTTCCTTTCAGAGTATGATGAAGGGACTGAAATATGGTTCTTTAGTGTTTTGCTGTTTTCTCGCCCTTCTCTGGCTGTACGCCTTCCTTTCCAACACTTTCCCATCGTCCGAAAACACACATCTGTTATCCAAGAACAAAATACAAAATTAGACGTCGGTCCAAAGGACTCTATTGAGAAATACCTTGACGCAATTTTGGAATAATAATAGGTTTGTATATTTAAAAGTGAAAGTTTAAGTTAACCTCGTTTAGGAAAGAAATATCGGGTGTATATTGTCCGTCTAGTCTGCTACTTTCTTTTGTTTATCTTGATAAAACATTACCTAAGTCATGTTCTTGGTCATGACTAGTAGTGATTGAAAGTTTTATAAACAACACGGCTTCGGAAGTTTTTCTTCACCATCTCATTGGGCAATTGATGTCAGCAAAATAATGTAATCATTTAATTTATAAAATATTTTGTATATTGAATTATTGTTTAATGCAGTCAGTATGAAATTAAAAATTAAATTAGAAAGATTAGAAATGTTTTAAAGATTTATATTTATTTGCTCGCTAAATAAATTATATGTATAATTTGATATGCAAAATACCAATCTTATCTAAATCAGATCTTTGATCTGCTCCGACAATTTTGTCGACTTAGACTTGTTTGTTAAGGTTGGAGCGGACCGAAAATATGATTTTAAATACATGTTAGCAGATTGGCTAATTACAAGTATCGCATATGAATAAAATACCGAAGTGTTCTTGGGCCTGTTCAACGAGGACGAGTGTGCGTTCATACTCTTTAAACTCATGTTTAAACAAGGAAATAAATTAATTAAAACCGTATGCATTAACTTCGCCTCTTTTACAAACATAATAACTTCTGTATTTTCAACTACCGATCTAACTTTAAAAATTCTTCTAGTTTTAGCTGATTATCGTATACGATTACAAACTTCTGATGTCAATAGTTGTATGGTAATTATATTTGTATTGATTCACTCAGAGTTTCTTGAAATGAAAAATAGCCATGTACATGTGTACTTCTCTTCACAACGATTACAAACTTCTGATGTCAATAATAGTATAGTAATTATCTTTGTATTGAATCATTCGGAGTTTCATGAAAAGAGAAATAGCCATTTACTTCTCTTCACAAGCTTATATTAATTGCATTTGTGCATTCGATAACATATATAGAATCATGTCTATTTAATATTAATATTTTGCATGTTCTATTACGTGGTAATTAGCTAGTCATGTCAATCATTGCATTTCATTTTTTGGTTCTCAGGCGTAAGAAAATGATGACATCAGACTAGCGTCATACTGAAAATATAGGATTTTTTGAAATCTGTAAGTTGTTTTGCAAAAAAATTGGCCGAGAACACTTATTGATTATTTTAATGAATTAATTCAAAATCATATCTTCTATAGTCGTGTTGAGTTAAATTAAGTTCATCTTAATAATTTAAAAGTTTGGAGCATAGTTTTGAAATGCGTTTCCCGACTAAGATATTCATTTTACTATATATTTCATTTAAATGGCGTTGCTTGATTTGATCAGCGACACTGTGTTTGAAACACGATAACATTATTAGTAGGTTTGCTCACAAGCAGTAAACCCGCGATCCACCTTAAATAGACAAATTCAATTAGTTTTGTAGTGTTTCATGTAATATTACATTCAGTTATTCAAGGTGGGAGAACTACTTCATACTGGGAAAGGGGTTCGACCTTCTGATGCACCGGTACAACTGTGGGTTTTTTTCTAATTTGATTTTAACCTGTACGTTTATTATATACTATTCATAGTGGGCAAAATTGCAATAACTTCGTAAAATGCATGGATATCATTGGTTAATTTCTTTTCATTTCATTTCATTAAAAAAGTTTGAAGAAAAAAAAAGATTTTTATGATAAAACAAGATATCTGTGAGCCAATGCTCAATAGTGATACCCCCGCTCTGATGTGAATATGCGAAATAAGCAAAGTCGACATTTAACAGAAAGTTGTCATCCGATTGGTACAAAAATATATCCCACAATATGGCATTCCTAAACAAATAGTGCATTAAAATTTAAAGCATCTGCGATAAATATTTGCTGAGAAATCCTAGACGGGTCGGATTGGTACGACAGTATCTCCAACGATCTGGCATGCCTAAAGAAAAAGTGTGTTTAAATTTCAAGCATCTGCGATGAAAAATGCGACAGAATTTTTTTTATTACGGACGGACAGACAGACAGACAGAAGGACAGACAGACACACAAAGGTAAAACAGTATACCACCTTCTCCTTCGGATCGGGGGTATAAAAATACTTTGAAGCTTAGGATCGGAAAACCATAAGTAAAGTATTACATGTACATCTAATACAATCCTTGATTTTATATTTTGAGAAGAGAAGCACCGGGCATTCTATGAATAAACCAAAAACATTTATTTAAGGATTACCTAAGTTTGCCATGAACTTGAATTCCATGGGCCCGTTTCTCAAAAAGGCGTAAATCTGGGCTGAAGTTAGTCCGACTAACAAAGTTACGCCAATATTTAGTCGGGTCTAAGTTGCGTTTCTGAAAAAGGCGTAAGTTAGGGTTTAAATGACATCTCCGCTGAGTACTAAGCATGCGCATATCGTATTTTGTTTTGCTTTGAGGCTATGGTTATATGTGGTGGATCAATTTTCCAATTCATAGTACATGTAGTACAAGAGGTTTCAGAAACCAAATATGTGACAATTAAATGCATTGTAGATGATATTGAGGCACAATCTTACATATTGATTGAACGAAACAATGCATAGAAATTAACTTCAATGTTCGTGTAAACTTCAAATATTTATAGAATACATGGACAAGGTACAGTGGATATGCCCCAATACGTCTGCAGAATGAGAAGTATGCTTCATAGACACTGTAGATCTTTAGATATTTTCAGATGCTGGGATAAGTCTTGATTCTTTTTTATCAATTCACTATATCATTTATAGAAAATAATATGACCATGAGTATAACAGCAACCAACTGACATCGAAAATATCTACTGTATAAATAATAATACATGAACCTTGTCCATCTTCTGTTCCAATATTGAAAGAATGTAGACAATGACATGGAAACGATTCTTGATTTTCTGCGATTCAAATGATAATAGTTTTGAAAGATATTAATATCAACAATTAACAAGACAGGAATTATCAACATTTGAGGCCGGGGTCTCCCCAACTCCCTTTCCTGTTTTGGGTTTACATCGATCGATTTTTTTTTGGGGGGGGGGGGAAGGTGAAAGTAATATACACCTTCCATAAACAGGGAATAATTCGCCCTGTTTCATTTTCAATCATTTCACCCACGTTGTCAGCGGGCAAATTTATGTTGATTTTCAATATCTAATATTAAGTAACTTAGGTAACAGCTGTGACTTGGCGAAGTCACGACCGAGTGAAACTGTTTGTAAGTGTAGAAGGACGGAAATATAACCCTGTATACAGTATCTTGATTAAAATAAAGATATGAAAGCACTTATCTAAGAACACCCTTCCTATTTAAAGAGGGTTTTAAAAATAAAAGGCTTTTACAAGTTTAATGGAAAAGGCATCTAAAAATTCCCCTATCCCCTTCCGGATACGACATTTTGCATCTTTGCGATTTTAACAAGTGCATGTGAGTTTTACTTTCTTCCCTTTTAAAGAAAGTTTTATAAATAAAAGGTTTTTACAAGTTTAATGGAAAATGCAAAATGTCTTATCCGGAAGGGGATAGGGAATTTTTTTAGATGCCTTATCTAAAAAATCCCCCATCCCCTTCCTGATAAGACATTTGTCATCTTTGCAGTTTTAACAAGTGCACGTAAGTTTTACTTTTTTCCCTATCTGCTTTAGGTTATTGGGATTGGGTGTATACAATTGTTCATATAATAAGTATGACAAATGCAAGCTAGTTAAATTTGTAAATAATGCACACTGTTGTAAAACTGCTAAAACAACGTTTTTGTATTGCAAGTCGACAACTTCGAAATAAAGAAAAATCCCTTGATATACGTACATCTTAAATGTGATGAAACAAAACTATCATGAATTCAAGTAATTAAAGATCAATTCAATTAAATGAGTACAAATAAACAATGTATATGAATATGCACGGATATCATTGATAGTACATGTGCCCCATACTTTTTTTAAAAAAGAATTACGATCGATGTTAAATATGAACGCAATTGATCACTTCATCCTAGAATTAATAAGATTAATAAATTTGATTTCCAAAAATTCAAGGTGTGCATGTGAAATTTAATAATAATCGATAACCTTGACAAACGCTTGTCAACAGATCTAAAATTGATGCACACTCTGCACGCTTCTAAAACATATTTTTAAGTAATATTTTAACAAACAAAAATTGATTGTATCTAAATGCGAGTTCATAAACATTCCAAAATACATGTAGCTTTCATACGGTTTTGTAAAGATACTAGGAGCAAAAAAAAAAAAAAATGAAAATGAGAATTCATACGTGTTGTAAAGTTTTCAGTAATACATGTATATGTAAAGAACAAACAACCACACACAAGGACAAATTACAAATGTAAACGTTTTGAGTTGCTCCTATTCATAATTTTGAAATCAGTTTCGTTTCACAGGTTCAAATTTGATTAGAAACATTAAATTCTAGTTCATGCTTACTGAGAATTGATAAAAAAAAATCAATAATCTATTCGTACTTATATACATCTATCTTCTTGGGGAATAAATGTTTAATATAGAAATAAAGCATTTTTTGAATAATTGTGTTTATATCATTTATTGGGGTAAACCCATTCTTCACACTTTAGGTAAATTTCATTACGAGTAGTAATGTATATTACATACGTTTAATAAGGTGAGCCCATTATTTATCAAATTGATTTAATCTTATTTTTTTTAGAAATAGAGACAGTTATCGAATAATAGGTATTTCTTAAAGTTATATGCACATGTACAAATAACACATAAAACAAACCAAAAAATAAAATTATCTGTATATTTTGCCTTAGAAACAAAACACTCGCCATTTTTTTGCACAGACTAAGAACTTACGCCTACCCATTAGCAGGCGTAGATTTAAACTCAAATTTAGTCCCGACTAAGTTTACGCCTTTTTGTGAAACGCAACTTAGTCTGGTTTTGAGGTCTAGTCCCTGATTTAGTCCGGACTAAGCTTACGCCTGGACGTAGGCCTTTTTGAGAAACGGGCCCCATAACTACACCGATCGGTAATTGTATGATAAGCTATCAATTTAGTCTTTTTGTGTCTTGTATGCATACAGTGCACTTGCGTAACGGACAAGAGCAAACATCACTTAATCTTCCTCTTTTGAATTCAATGAATCAATGAAGTTCATATTTTTCTTGTAATTGCTAATCTAATATGGAAGATAAAAACGTTTATGCAAGCTCACATGACATGATCATCAATGTATATTTCCTATTTAGATGTATCCTAGAACGTTTCAACTTTTTTGCAAACTGAATAGATTAATGTATAGCCAATTTATGATTTAATACGATTATTTGATAATTTGATGAAATTGAATTTTCCAGGGGGAAGGGTCCGGACTCTGTAAACTGCGTTTATAGATTGATAATTAGATCAACATCTCAAAATATTACAAAAAAATATAGAATGATTTTTACAATCATGTTTTCCAACTCACTTTTGCAGTTAAAGCTGTAGCATTGAAGAATGAAAATAAAAAGATATTTCCGAACAAGTAAGACTTTATCGTACAATATTACTTGATTTTATTTGGATTGTGTTTTTCAGCTCACCTGAACCAAAGGTTTAAGTGAGCTTTTCTGATCACATGTTGTCCGGCGTCCGTCCGTCTGTAACTTTTTACGTTTTTTACCTCTTCTCTAAAACAACTGGGCCAAATTTAACCAAACTTGATACAAAGCATTCTTATCTAAAAGGAATTTTAAATTATAAAAATAAATAATCCCTTTTAAAAGAGGAGATAAGTAAGAAACAGTGAGTATATAGGGTGTGTGTTTTTAAAAATGATCTTCTCAAGAAGAACTGCACCAGAAAAATCAATATTTATTCAAAAGCTTGTACATATAGTGAAGTGGTTAAATTGTAAAGTTCGTGACCCCCAGACCAAATGGAAGCCCCGGCGGGTTTCAAAGTTTGAGATAGAAATACGTAGGACAAATGTGTGAAAATCTCCTCAAGCGCCACTGTACCAGAAATGTCAATACCGCATACCGGGTATTTTCTGCGGCTCAAACTTTTGGCAGTTTAAGCCCTTAAAAGTATCAAATTATATTCTGCGTTTTCAATTTCTGCGGGTACATAAGACCGCAAAAAAAAAAAATACATATGCTTACATGGATATGACTTAAGCAACGTAAACTAAAGAAGCAAACTTAAACTATTGTAGCGTTTTTATTTCCGTATTAATACAAAATATTAGTATTCACACAAGCATACAAGTTTCTTTCATAACTGTTAAAAGACAAGATTCAAATACTTCAGTAGATAACTCCATCTAAAATGAGTGCAGTTTTATACACAATGTATCTATAATCAATGGGCACAATACATGTAGATCACTGCTCACATGATGGAAACTTGTAGCCATGATTTTTGTCGGATTAGTTAATAGCATGAACTTGGACAAGCCATTTTGCCGACAATGGCTTTAGAAAATTAATGAAAGTCGCAGATCAACGGGTGTCAAAGTTTGGTCAGTGTTACCGTTCACTAGCCGTTTTGATATTTGATTGGCGTACCATTTTTGAAAGCGTTCTTTTGATTTGTTTTTGACGATTTTTTGCACGGCCAAATCCATCAGCTGTAGTCGGTCGGTACAACTTGGGGGTACGAACACAATACATATAGTATTACTCTTTATATTTCAATCATTTATAAAATCTTCTCCCGTTTGCATCCTGAATACGTCAAAAATGCACAATGGTTTCTGTGAGTCAGGAATTCCCAGACGCATTTTTGTACGCGGAATCTGAGGCTTGATGATTTTTGCGGTATATATTCTATTTGTGCGGTATTGTTAGCCCAGTGGTTTGGACTGTGTACATGTAATATGCCAAGCCAGGGGAAAATCATGCTGGGTGACAAGCTGAAGGGCATACTCTAAAACCTGACCTGGCCTGGCTTGGCCCCATTGGCCTGGCCTGGCCTCAAAATTGGCTTGGCCCCAAATTTTGGCCTGGCCTCAAAAATTGGCCTGGCCTCAAATTTGGCCTCTTCAAAAATTTTTGGCCTCAAATTTATTTTTATATTTTCTTTACATATTTGATGATTTTTATTGCTTTTTTATTGATTTATTTTCAATCCATATTAAACATCTTACTTGGTGGCTGTGATAGTCTTTTAAAAATAACATAACTTTTTTTGTACAATTGAAAATATAGTACTAACAATGTATATTTATGACCAAAGGTATATCGAGTAATCCATTCTAAATGATTTTTATTCAGCAGCAATCAGCCTGTTTGAAATTCTTAAGAACTTAAGAATGTGATTTTTGCCCTGCCATTGTATAACCATGGCATGTTTTTGCAATGTATTTAGATCAAACTGCTCTCAGGATTGGACAATATCTATGTAACTCATCTTTAACCAACGACTTGTTTGAGAAAAAAATTTTGGAAGAGGCCAATATTTGTTCTAACCAACACCAAAGGTCACAAAATGTTTTGCTTTGTTCAAATTCTGATAATGACAATTCCCCACTGTTTCCTAAATATACAAGCAACACATGCATGAAACTCTACTCTAATTAGGAGGTGATGATTAATGACCATTGCTGGGTCAAGGTATCGGAGGATGCAATGTTGCAGTTGTTCACAAATGCCATTAATGAAATTAGACCGTGTGAAACGTTAAATGACAGGATAGGCGATGAATCTGACCCCAATGTAGCAGATTAGCGACAGAAAAGATTAATATTGAATTTCTGCTGGGGAGGGAAATTTGGGCTTGATCGGTGTTGACAGGTAATGTAAACAAACTGCAAATTTTAAAGTGCATTTAATTTACACAGTGACAACAATTTAATGATATGAACCAGTTTACAAATGTTTTGGATATCAATCAGGTTTGTCTCTTAAAATGATGTTTAACTTTTAAATAGGAGGGGGGGGGGGCGACTCTTAGTTTTAAAGTAAATAGCTTTGGTATTGGCATAATCTATTCCTTAACAATAGTAAGAGCAGTGCTGTACATGCATGTCTTAGGAATTTTCTGTGTGTTTAAACATGGATGAAATTAATCAAACTTGAAAAATCAGTCACTTGTTGTATATATTTTTTCATATGATTATTCTTTTAACATAAAAAAGCACCGAATTTTCAATTTCTTAAAGAAATTAAAAAAAAATCAATCAAATTCTAAGAAAGTGAAAAAAAGAAAAATTTTAAAATTTGAGGCCAAAAATTTTAAAGAGGCCAAATTAGGGGCCAGGCCAAAATTTGAGGCCAGGCCAATTTTTAGGCCAGAAGTGAGGCCAGGCCAACTTTGAGGCCAGGCCAGGCCAATGGGGCCAGGCCAGGCCAGGTTTTAGAGTATGCCAAGCTGAAGTTGTGAATTACTTGTGCAGGAACAAATTCCCCTGTCAGTGTGCCTACAAATTATATAATGGAGCAATTATATTTATCAAGACAATTTTCTTTTTACATCATACAGTCATTAATTACGTAGCTAATCTTTGAGTGCATTGATCTAGCTGTGAATCTGTAAGAACAACAATTACATAGTATTATTAACCGATAAAACAAAACAAACCCGCAAAAACTGCCGTTATCTTGCGCTTTTCGTTTAACCCAACAATCGGGATCTTCTGAGAACCCTGAATTTCCATGGTCCAGTTTGATACGGGGACGTAGTGTAGGCTGGTGTGGTCCCAATTATAAATAAAATCAGGTGATATGTCATTTTCTGTGACGGCAGTAGTTTTAAATCTCTGTTTTTATTGCATCAAACTTTTCATCAGGAAAGTGTTTTCGCAGTACAGCTTCCGCGGCGCTTAAGGTACCTCACTACACCCAGACTTATACTTTTTAAGACACTACGTTACAAGATGGCGATTTAAATGTTTTGTTTAATTGTTTATGTTTTTCGATTTGATTGTCATCGTAGACAAGTAATGAACGTATTGGGCTTCTGAACCGCAGATCATGAGTTCGAATCCGCCTGGAGCTTTTGTTTATGTTTACTAAATTAAATTTTCGAAAATGTAATTTTTCATCCAAAATTGCACATTTTTTTGCCTCTTTGGCTTGAATACTTCCTGTCCATTTTGATATCTATCACAATCAAGTAATTTTCTGCTGATTTGAGAAAATATTTCAAGGTGTAGTGAGCCACTTTAACAAAGTTTATTCGTTGTAATAAAGAATAGGCTGAAGTCTTTGTAAGGGTCATTGGGCCCCTATTCTCCGAGAGAAGTTGCTTGTCTTCAGACAAAACAATGCCCACACCAACTGCACGCACTATTGCCATGTTCACTACTCCCCCATATTTTCGCAAGTTAGTAATATAGATCTGAACATGATGATCCATATCGTCTGACAACAGAGTTTTACGGCCGCGTTTTTAAGTTTTAATTTCTTTAATTTGGCACTCCTCAGAACAATCAAAGTCCAATTTTCTTTTTCTGTTTGTAATCTCGCGTTTATATGTCTGAGTCTCTAAAATATCTTGTCGGGGTGGATAATCTGCTTTGAATTTTCCCACAGCCGCGACAGGTCATGTTCAGCGGTGTAGTTCCCGATTATGGCTCGGTCCCTAGGTAAATAGGTCGAATATGAACAACGTTTTACTCGTTTTTAGGCGGTGGCTATAAATAGCCACGGTCTATTGCTACGGTCCTGACCGGAAGAGTATTTTTCACGGGGACCCTAGCGGATAAGGAACGATAACTCTGTTAGGCATGCAGTGTTACACGCAGTGTTTTATCTTTGTGTCGATTTCAGTATGAGAACTAATTTTAATCTTATCAGATATTTTAAGCATTATAGCAACTAATTATTTTGTACATATATTTAAATAATTTATGAAATTGTGTTTTATTTTAAATGAGCCGTTACCCTGTCTGCTTACGCGGTATCGATAATCTATGCACCAACTGCCACTTGTGCCGTTAAACTCTGTATCGGGCTGCATAAACTATATCACTGCGATAACTGGCTAAGAGATCTCACAATAATCGCTTCTTGTTTTTTATGATGTAAACAATTGTCAGAAACACACAATTTAAACAGGTTTGCCATTTCATATTTCAGCAATTAGGCTTCATCGATAAATTCAGTCATTTTCAACGAATTAATTTTAGTTGAAGAAATATATTTATTTTGATGTAGCTCATTCCAAAGAATTCGCAACAAATACTGACAATATTAATGAATATTAAATAAATTACATTTTATTGAACTTTAACCGATCAATGGCACGCTTTCCTCTACAAGTGTGCATGGTTTTTTTTAAACTTACAAAAAACTTGAAAATTACGATACAAATGTGTTTAATTTTTGACTGACCTATGATGTACCAAATTTTGTAACCTACTCAGTCTGTAGGAACATTAATTTTATTACAGGCTCCTCAATATTCACCAGACAATATTTACAACTGATGTTAACGCTTTACTTGCTGCTGACTTTCTCTCAAACACGCTAATCGATCGACCTCGGATTGTAAAATTCACGTGCAAATCGAGTCACCATTTTACATTTTACATATATACGTGTATAAACACATTTTACGATGTTTCAAAGAAATAAAGGGATTAAAGACATATGCTGTAAAACGTCTTATGAATTTCACGGCCTGTCAGCTACTGTACATGTATCTTTAGTTTGCAGCATCAAACGCTAGCTTTTTGTGAGAAAAACCAATCGGTTCAAGTCATGCAATATTCCATATACATTTATGGTACATTGTGAACGGTAATGCAAGATATAATAATTTTGTTCACTAAACAGTTTCTGACGAATTTTTTCACAATAAACTAAATAACGCAATTTGATGAGCGAAGTACAATCTGTGACTTTAATCCATATGGGCCCGTCTCTGCTATTAGAGAACCTTTTCTTTGGTTTTGGGGGGATTTTTTCACTAACAGATAAAATTATTTACTTATGTATGTAAATATCGCCCCTTTTGTTCTCAAATAATTTTTAACTCGCTAGTACAACTCTATTATGAGCTTTCTTCGACATTTGTTTCCATTTACAAATAGGCGGGCCTATATAAATGCGTCAGTTTGTTGCGACTCGCAATCGAAATACACACCAGTTAGAAAGTGTCATCACTCAACGAAATGCTACATCGGCCGTAGCGTATCGTAGCGTATCCATTATATTATTGCGATAAATAATGAAACATGAAGGCAAACAATGTGCTTCATAGATGACTGTAGTATTCTGCTGAGCTACATAACTATAGCTTTCCGGAAATATTGCCGGGATTTGCGAACCCTAGATCTATTGAATAGTACATGCAAAGAATAAAATAAAATTTATATACACAGGTGTACGGTCAGAAAAACATGCATTCAACTTGGATTTTTTTTTGTTTTTGGTGTTTTTAAAAACTAATTTTGAATGACTAGAAAAGTTTAATGTAGCAAGAAAATTATGCGTGTTAAAGTGTTCTGAGGAGCGATAAAATATACATATGACTTTACCAAATTCATTCAAATGATTTGAATAAATCTATAGCTAAATACAACAGGACAAATGTACTTTAAAACGTTAATTAATGAAACTGCCGCGACTGAATATTGTATGATATTTTTTTTTTCAAATTTAGTGAGCAAATGGAAATAATCTACTAAAGTCGAAGATAAAAAAATTGATTGACTCTTCTGTTTCACGATGACGTGCAATCCAAAAGCAATTCCAGTTTTATCAAACAGGTTCTTGTAAACCATTCCGTTTTCTGTACACCTAAATGTATTAACTGACTATGAGGACAAAAGTAAGTGTGATGGTCCACGAGACTGCAACTTTTTCCCCGTGAAGAAATTGAAGGAAAATGTTGTCGAGAGGGACAATAAACATACTACATGTATGCCCAAATAATTAGTAAAAACCTGATAAGTATTTTATTATGCAAAAGCTTTATTTGTTCTCGTTACTTTGAGAAGTCTACAATATCTTTAAAGCACAATAGTCAAATCCACACTTTTCAAAAGTTGTTCCCCTTTGCGGTGTCAACCCAAAGGTCAAAAGGAAAAAAAACAAAATTCCCCTTCTTTATACAATTCGGGCGTACTGTGATGAAATCGCTTTGGATTTGATTTATTAATTCAATATGTGGTGGCAACCCACATATTTAATGAGTCATTCTGGGGCAATCAAAATACATATATGTAGTACATGTATTACCCAAAACGGAGTTTTAATGTCAACTGATATAGATACAAACATATAGATACAAACATATACATGTAGATACAAACATATGGATACGAACTTCTATACTACAAAGGCTACTGTGATAAATCTATGGGTTTTCCCCAAAAGATGACGATAAAGAGACACAACATTTGTGAAGTGTGGATTGTGATCACAACTACGATTTCCACAGAATTATCCATGTATGAAACTCACGACCAGTTGTGCGAGTATGAGTTAAGTATTAGTACATGTATGAGATACTGGCTGTGGATTTTCGAGAACAATAATTACCATACATGTAATATGCCACTTTCAAACGGCGCCACCGTCTAACAGTACTTTCAGTACTTTGATTACTTCAGACACCCTTGTGTTACACTCTTTGGTCTATCTAGGGAATAAACTTGCCGATAGCTGTCCGTTAGGGTTTTTGAAGAATATTTCCGCATTTTACATTTCTTAAAATTGACATTTTTACCGTGTTCGCGGTGAATGAGAAATAACTCTCAAATGTTTTACATGTCTACTAAATACTGCGTGTGAACTTTTTTTCAGATCATTTTTATTTTTTACTCGACTTAACACACGGTCCTTATATCTGTTTAGCTATAATTGATATCGCACAGGTAACGAGATAATTAGGACGTGTGAAATACGGCGCACAGCCCCCTAATAGCGGACTGATCACGTATGAAAGTTATAGCGTCAAAATTAGTGATTTTAAAATGATTTTTAAGAATATTTTGCGTTTTGAATTTTTGCGGATTTATTGTACGCAAAATATCTCAGAAAATGAACAACCACAGAAAATACCCGTAATTTACACAAAAGCTTATATACAAAGTGAACCCCGATCCAAAAACTGGGCCCCAGGTGGGGTTAAATATTGCACGTGGAAATAGGTAGTGTTTAAACATTTTCTTCTCATAAATTTCACAATTTTGGTAGAGGGCTTCATGGATATCATAACTATACATTTAGTTTTTTACACATATATTTTGGAGTAGAGAAGAAAATTTTTTAAGATTTAATACATTTTTACTATATGACCACATTAGCCCCACCCTACACCCCGAACCACTGACCCAGGGGCCATGAATTTCATAATTTGGTAGAGGGCTTCACGGAATTATAACCATGCAATCAGTATTTTTCCTCACATGTGTGGGAGAAGAGAAGAATACCTTTGAAAAATTGGCCAATTTTAGCTCACCTGAGCTGAAAGCTGAGGTGAGATATTATGATCTCATTTTATTGTCCGTCCTACTGCCTGTCCGTCTGTAAATTGTTTACATTTTTAACATCTTCTCAAGAACCATCAGGCCAATTTTAACCAAACTTGGCACAAAGCATCCTTGGGCTACTAGGATTTAACGTTGTGAAAATTAAGTACCACGCCCCGTTGAAGAGGGAGATAATTAGGAATTATTGAAAATCTTAAAGAAATTTTCAAAAATCTTTTTCTCACGAACCATAAGGCCAAGAAAGCTAAAACTTTTGTGGAAGCATCCTCAGGAAGTGTAAATTCAAAGTTGTGAAAATCATGACCCTTGGGGGCAGGATGGGGCCACATGGGGGGGGGGGGGATTCGACTTTTTTTTACATAGGAATATATAGAGTAAATCTTTTAAAAATCTTCTCAGAAAGCATTCAGCTAAGAAAGCTGAAACTTGTGTGGAAACATCCTCGGGTAGTGAAGATTCAAAATTGTGAAAATCATTACCCTTGGGAGTAGGGTGGGGCCACAATAGGGGGTCGACTTTTTAAAATGAATATATAGAGTAAATCCTTAAAAATCTTCTTCTCAAGAACCATTAGGCCAGAAAAGCTGAAACTTGCGTGGAAGCAACCTCAGATAGTGTAGATTCAAAGTTATGAAAATAATAAACCTTCTGGGTAGGGTGAGGCCACAATGGTGGGTTGCATTTTAACATATGAATATATAGAGTAAATCTTTTAAAATCTTCTTCTCAAAACCATGAGGCCAGGGAAGCTGAAACTTGCGTAGAATCATCTTCAGGCAGTACAGATTCAAATTGTGAAAATCATGACCCTTTTAGTTAGGGTGGAGCCACAATGGAGGTGGGGGGGTTACACATTTTTACATAGGAACATATAGAGTAAATCTTAAAAAATCTTCTTCTCAAAAACCATTTGGCCAGGAAAGCTGAAACTTGTATGGAAGTATCCTCAGGTAGTGAGAATTCAAAGTTGTGAAAATCATGACCCTTTTAGTTAGGGTGGAGCCACAATGGAGGGGGGGGGTTACACATTTTTACATAGGAACATCTAGAGTAAATCTTAAAAAATCTTCTTCTCAAAAACCATTTGGCCAGGAAAGCTGAAACTTGTATGGAAGTATCCTCAGGTAGTGAAAATTCAAAGTTGTGAAAATCATGACCCTTGGGGGTTCGGTGGGGCCACAATTGGGGGTCGACTTTTTACATAAGAATATACAGAGTAAATCTTTAAAAATCTTTTGGCCAAGAAAGCTGAAACTTGTTTGGAAGCTTCGTCAGGTAGTGAGATTTCAAGTTTATTCAAATCATGATTCCCGGGGGTAGCATGAGGTCTAAAGGGGGGGGGGGGGGGGGTTACATAGGAATATATAAAAAAAATATCTTTAAAATCTTTTTCTAAAAAACCATTTACCTAGAAAAGCTGTTTCAGATAGTGTAGTTTCAAATTTCTTCAAATCACAATCTTTAGGAGCAGAATAGTGTAAGGCAACATTGGGGATTTAGTTGTACAAAGGAAAACATTTTATTTATTCACAAAAACTAAAATGTTATTATACTTGTATATGCTTTTACTTATATGCACGCATTTTTATGTATTACTGATTCTTTAAAATTGTTTAAACTTTGGCCCCTGGACGATTATTGGGCCACACAAGGGGTCAGAGTTTGATGTAGGATTATATCCTGTATATAAACAATTGTCAAGGGTCTTTTTCAGAACTACAATGCTGAATGTGATATGAATATAAAATCATCCTGTTAGAAAAGCCACTTGATTTAGATATAAGAATATCCAGGGGGATACATATTTTTTGTATAGGATCTACATGTATTATACCACATTGTCCAGATATTTTGTATTATGACTCCATCAAGCTGATTTTATCTTGCCTATTGTTGCTCAGGTGAGCGATATGGCCCGTGGGCCTCTTGTTTTGCATATTTAGCCCTGTCTGTTACCTGTGGGGACGGTAGAGCCATGAATTTCACAAATACTGAGTTTACACAGGTGGCCTAGATCTTTATCTCGAGAACTACAATGCAACAGTATGTGAGAATATTATTCAGCATCCCCAAATTGTAAGGATTCTATATTCTGAAAGCCGTGACCCCCAGACTAATACTCGCCCCAGGCGAGGTTTAAAGTTTATCATAGAAATATACTGTAAATTTCTGATTAAACGCGAGGAGCATATCTCACGGATTTTAAAATCTTGCTCTCTGTTATGGGCAGATGTAAACTATTTTGAATTATGAAAAAAGATTGCGACTCTCACTACTTCATGCAAAACCATTAAATCACGAAATTAAGAACTCTCGTAAAATAAGGAATATACAATGTACCGTTTAGGAAATATGTCTAAAAATCTTCTTTTCAATAACTACAGTGCAACGGTTTGTTGGATATCAAGCAAGCATCCGTGGTTGTTGTAGATTCTCAACTGGTAAAAAAGTTACCACCAGACTAATACTGGGGTCCCCAGAGGGGTTCAAAATGTAACATAAAAGTAAATAGGAAAATGTTTAAAAGCCTTTTTCTCGAGAACTAAAATTTGTGGGATTACTATGCAAGCATCTTTGGATAATAGAGATACAATTTTTTTAACAATAGTGACCCCTTGAACTATTCTTAGAACCCAAGTGAGGGTTCAAAATTTGACGTAGAAGTTTATAGGGAAAATGTTCAAAAATCTTCTCGAGAACTATTGTGCTTCAATTTGTCAAATTACTACGAAAGCATTCTCAAATAGTGTAGATTCTAAATTATAAAAGCAGTGACCCTCGATTTAAACTGGGGCCCCAAGAGGGATTCAAAGTTTAATATAGATCTAGCAATTAAGCTACGAAATAGAATGTTACAAGGAATTGTTGTTTAGGTGAGCAATGTGGCCCTGGGGCCTTTTGTTTTGTTTTGTTTTTTAAATATTAATTATAAGTTATATCTATATTTTTTTATTAAGCAATATTTGCCGTATCCAGTATAATGCTTTTAAAGAAAGATATGTGGTTTTTTTATAAAGCTGCATTTGTTATAAACTTTCTGCAAATTATACATTTTGATTCAAACGCATTTATAAGTATTTAATAAAAATTTTGATTATTTTTTTACATTCCGGTCCGGACTGTAAACGTCTCTGTTTATAATACCATGATCAGTTTATCACATGATGCCACAAGGCTTTTAGTATGTAAACAAGAAATAGACGCAAAAGCGTGATCGGCATATAAATGTTGTGTTATACTTTCATGTTAAATACTGAAATCTGATTGGTTAAGACGAAGTTAATAATATTTTCTATTACCCTCAGCGTTAGCAACGCACTTAGCAACGGGTAACATTAAAAATGTTACATGCGCGAAAATTATGCGCGTACGGTTCGCTGTAGAATTCACGTTATTCCTATATAAAAGCAGTAAAATTTTCTAAAAAATTAAGACATTCAGTATAACAAAATAAATAGTGCCTGTTTGGAAGGATAACAGTTGAAATTGACACCCCTCGAAAACCATTGTCAACCTCCGCTTCGCGTCGGTTGACAATGGTTTTCTCGGGGTGTCAATTTCAACTGTTACCCTCCCAAACAGGCACTATTTATATAGTAGTGTTTGAAAAAAAAAACCCGAAAATCAAACTGAAGATAGATCAAGACATAAGAAAAATTTTGTGTCGAGGGGCCTCCCGAAGGAAAAATATCGATGTTCCGTTTTATTTATTGTCTCTGGTAGTCTTAATGTGTATTGATTTTGTTAACGCTTTCTTGTTATGAAGGAATATTTTTTTTCCCAACATCTTAAAGTATAATTATTATTCTAATTAATTTTGTAAACAAACTTGTGTTCATCCTCTTTCCCCACGCTGTTTCTCTCGATTACTTTAGTTGCACAGATCTACATGTAAGTGATTCTTTTGTAAATATGCATAAAAAATATTCGTTTTCCCTCAAAGTACTTAATACTAAGTGTAATGAATAAGCTGTTCTATTTGTCAAAGTTTTTCAAATACATGTACAGCTCATCTATTGACTGATTTTCAACATAGCAAAATTTGAGATAAAAACGGCTTATATTGGTTTAATCATCTTACATTAAAAAAAACTTGCACATTTTCATTTTTCCTTCTTACATGTTCCTGTTATTCATGATATTTATTGTTCGTTTGATTATATCAGTCATAAAATTTACGCATAAATTTTTTTTCAGGAGTTATTCCTCTTTTTGGGATAGGATTGATATTCATTTTGATTGTGTGGAGGAACGTCCCTAGTTCAAAAAAAGTTCTAAAAAGGGAAATCAATGAAACAGTGATTGGTCAAATGTTTGGAATTCAAACATTTGAGGACATAGCGTGCGTGAAATTCCAAGGACGCCTGGGGAACTTAATGATGGAGTACGTGTTCCTCTACGTGATAGCAAAAATGAAACATTTGTATCCCGTTGTTCCAGAAAACTTTGAATTGTTCCAAATATTTAACATTGAAAAAACAACGCTCGCCGCCATCGGAAAACCACCAGATTCGTGTGCCAAGTTACCCGAATACAAAGAGAGGTGGGGACTTTCTTATGATGAAAAGTTACTTGCTGTCCCACCCTACATGAGCGTGAAATTCGATGGGTACTTTCAATCATGGAAGTATTGGATTAAGTACGAAAATGAAATTCGAAAACTTTTACGGTTTAAAAATCCGATTAGACAAAAGGCCTTCACCCAAATGAGAGATATTATAGAAAAAATGAAGTTTGAAGTCAACAAGGAGAATGTTATTGTCAGCATACACATCAGACGGGGAGATTACGCAACCGAGGGGCATTATGAGTATGGAAAGCTGACACCCAATGAAACTTATTACGCAAACGCCATGCAATATTTCAAAACAAGGCACAAAAACGTATTATTTGTTGTAGGATCTAACGATATAGACTGGTCAAAAGAAGCATTGGTCAAAGAGAAAAATGTGTATTTCTCGACAGGAAATTCACCGGCAGAAGACATTGCTTTGCTTTCTCTAGCTAATCATACAATAATGTCCGTCGGTAATTTTGGTTGGTGGATCGGATGGATGGCACAGGGAACTAGTGTATTCTATAAGAACATTTTCAGACCTCAATCAAATTTTTCTTTAGAATTCCGAAATAATTCTATTGATGATTTTATCTATCCTGGGTGGATTCCAGTGGAATAAAAGTTTCAATTCCCTTATGATAAGTGTGTTGAATTATTATCTGCGGACACTATGATTATAATTTTTTGTCTTGTTTTATAAGCTAATAAGAAAGCTGAAAGTTCTCATAAATTAAATAAATTCTCTGAAAATTAACAGAAATAAATAAATCGTTCAAATCATTTTCATGTATGTTAGAATGGAGATACTTGACTTATAAACTTTGGCATATCAAATAAGATACCATTTTTTTTTTCATATGTTGTGGATTTTTGTGTGATTTTTTTTTACAAATTGAAATAAAAAACATTTATTGATAAAACTAGTACATGTATCATTATTTCTCGAGGCTTATTAAAAAATATTCATATGTTTTAGGCTTAAATCGCGAAATATATAAATTAATATCTTAATAGTATCAAGAAAACTAAATATAGTTTAAAAAAGTGCCACAAATAACCAGTCCTTTTTAAAATGTACTTATTTATCGCAAATGACATCTTGAAAAGGTTAACATAGTTTGAATATACCAGTATATTTCATTTCGCATCTACGATTCACTACACATTTTGCAAGTATTACACACACACACACACACACACACACACACACGTGTGTCCGGTCAAGTGAGGCCAGTATACAAATCCGGAATATTATGACTTATACGTTTGGTTTTTTGTTATGGAGTAAACGGTCGAAATAAGTCAGCAAATGTGATGTTTTCTTTCAACTCGCCAAGCTACACATCTTCCCCAAAATATCGACAATAGTTTACGCAGTGGTGATGTCGCGGCTGCCTCTAATAAAAATGTGTATGATTAACTGATGAAAATACATGACGGTTGGGTTACAAACAAATCCAAAGACAGGTATATAAAGGGCAGTCTCGAACAAAAATGTCTTGTTTCAATGAACCTTGGCTTGTAAATATTTGATATGAAGGTAGCGACATTGCAGAAAAAATACATAACCCGCTAATGCAGAATAAAAGTTCAGTTTGGAGAGTATTTAAGAAATTTTATCGGAATTTAAGGATGTAAGTAGCATGCGCTTGATGTGAGATTTTCAAAGATTAGTGCGAAGGTTTCTCGACTTGTTGCAATACTGCTGTTGATCCCATCGTGAGCCCTGGACCGGTAAATGTCCGAGTAAAAATAAACTGGCGACTTCGAGAGAATAATGACGTATTTCTCCGCTATTTTAAGACCCATCAACTTGAAATTCGGCATGAGTGTGTCTCAGACATGACTTTTCCGAAAAATACATGCTTATTGCGAGTGTTTTAAAAATTAATTGATTTAGTAGGCTTTTGAAGCGAGCTGGTAGTTTTTTATTTGGGTCAGAGTTCGACCCCTTTCTTTATTTATGGTTACATTGAAACTAATGTTAAAACGGGCTTGGCCCCTGTGGGTTGTGGTAAACAGTACTTGATAAGGTTCTTATTGAGTATATCGGTATTATGGTAATGTGCTCTTGAGCATATATGACAGAGGCGGATCCAGCAATTTGGAAAAGGGGGGGTTCCATTTGATGAAAATCAATATGTACAAAATTCATCATTTGTCAATAAACAAGGACTTTTTTAACGTTTTCCGTGCGTATACAACTGTATTTAATAAACATTTATCTCATCACTATCTATTTCACATCTATTTCAACATCAGAGTGCACTGCATTATTGAGCGTTTTTCCGTTTTGGTTTAGGTAAGGAAGATTTGCATAATATCTAGCCTTAAGAAACCCAAGTTTCTAGCAATGAGAAAGTGCGTCTATGCTTGATAGAAAAGAAACACTAAGAAACAAAAAATAACTCAGACTAATTACGACAAACTATTATAAAAATTGATATTTGGGTAATTTTTTATGTCTTTGATGTTTTTAAATTCTGAACTATTAATCAATCTCGATTTCTATCGATTGCCTTCTTAAATAAAGGTCTAAATGATAGGATATGACAAAAAAATGGGGATAATTTATCTGCTGAAAAATGGTGCGTGTGTAATACAATGGTAAAAGCAATTGTCGTCCCAGGGAACTTGATGGGTGGAAACAAAACAAAAAAGGCTTTCTTTTGTGTTTCATGCGGGTTTGAAGGTAGCTAGCATACCAGAAAAATAGCATAACCCGCATAAGCGGGTCATGTGGTCTTCTTTGTATTTTTCGTATGAAACGAAGTAAAACTCATCTATTATAATTAAGTTAATTAACTAAACAATACATTTGAAAGCGGCGTTTTAAAGTAAAAAGAATGCGTTTACTCGTAATTGAACGTCGTTTTACTCAATGGCTTGTCAGTTCAAAACAGTATGTACTATAATCGATTTTTTTTTTAAAGAAATAGAGTAGAAAATACATTGTAGATGTTATTATAAATCTGTGATACTGCTTAATTTTAAGTATTGTTTAAATTTTCCACATGTTTACTCAGTGTAGTAAACACCGGATACTGAAAGGGGGTACAATGTAGTTTATTTCGATAAAAATCAATGGGGATTTTCATATAAGAACAAAATTATGGGACGTAGTACGAAATTCTTTAAATAAGCAATTTTAAAAGCATTTATTTGAGAAAATTACAGTATTTCAATTATAAATGGGAAAAATTGCCTTTAAATAGGCATTAAAGGTTTTAAAAAAAAAAAAATCATGTGTCCCAGAGAAAGGGGGGGGGGGGGTTCCGACCCCCGGAACCCCCCCCCCCCCCCTCTCTCTGGATCTGCCAATGTATGACAAGCTGCTTGTCAAATGAGAAGTTTTCAGATATGGTTTATGTGGCATATTGCAGAATATTGCTGTTGAATATTGCAGATTGTGTGAGAGTGTGGGAGTAATGAAAGAACGCAAATGCTCTGTAATGCAAGAACGCAAATGCAAAAAATAAATATTGTATTTTGTTTTTGGTATTTATTGTTCTTGTTAAGTGCAAGTACAAAAGAAAGCAAATTCCCAATGAAAATTTACACGTATTTGTATTTTCGTGTCTGAGTTTATCCATGTAAATGTGATATTGTGGAAGCATAACTAAAGAGCCTCCTGTGATTTACCGTGAATGTAATGCGCAAGATTGTAAAATCCAAAAAAATCCAGAGGATTTCCGGTTTTTTAATGAATTTTCGTCGATTATTAATTAGCAAAGCTTGATTGAGAATAATTAAAAACAAACTGGTAATCTTCAAGTACTGATGATGTTTAAGATAATTATATAAAATAAAAGACAGTACTCTTCCGATAGACGGGGCGTGTAGATTTCAGTCTGGTTGTTTCTATAGAGCTATGAATTAACTATAAGTTTCCATAGTAAATAGAGGAAACAAGCATTCTGAGAGTATTTCACAAGCAATACACGTCCCCTGCCGGTTTGTATTTGTCTATGAAACCTTTGAAGCATACAACTATTTCAGAACTACCGGTATTATAAATAGATGTTATGGTTTAATCAGAGATAAAAGAACAGAGGAAATTTAAACTATATGGTTGATAAAGAAATTAACTACAAAGTGGGTAAAATAAATAAGAGCCATTCTCTGTAAGGACCCCAGATTGGGTTCAAATGAATGTCACCAAATTTAATAAAACTTATATGAAAAATATTAAAAGTGTATATGAGATTTATTATACATATGTGAGCGAGTCACATATTTTTATAATATTAGAATGTATTCCGGATTTCTTCCTATTTCTGTAGCTCCGGTTTTGTTTTCTATTATACGCCGGAAAAAGCGGTAAAAAAGAACGCTGGCACAACTATTGTTCTTCAACAGATATATTTGCTGAATTTATAGGTAATACATTACATGTTGTTTAGTTATTATTGTTATTCATACATAACTTACTGCAACACTATTTTTATATATTTAATCTGTCAATGTAAACATGCAGTCTATATTCACGGTCGATCACGTGTACACAACAGTATTACACCCGTGTTATTTTCTCGAGTTTATGGTCATGATATTTGAAGTATGATACAGTTATTGCATAGATTTGTAGAGTAGGTCTATTCTGATTTGTGTATCAGTTGCATGTTGTTACTTTAATACGTATTTTGCATATTTGCACTCATTTGAACTAGTTTTAGGTACCCATATCATCGAGATGTATTTGAAGGCATCAGTGTTCACAATTTAATTTGTAATATGATATTTTGTACATGTGTGTGCACATCATTAAGTAACCCATCATTTGTGCAAATGTATGGAACATAGATCTAGTCATAATGTTTTGATTCAGTAAACTTCTTGTAAAAGATCTGGTTTAGGATGTTGTTCCACCTATGTATCTTTTGATCTACCGGAACATGTATAGTGCTGTTAATACATGTAGATGCAATGTAATGTTGTCATGAGTAGGTTCAATTAGACAGGTGATGACCGTTTATTTTAGTTGCACACTTGACAAGAAATTCTTAACTGAAACTTGTTTCTTGTGAAAATGAATGTTTATTGTACAATTTATCACATAATTGTGTTCACTTACGAAGGTATATGTACCTTGTATATAGCTATTGTATTACTTATTGTGTTCTTGTTTATATTGCAGATTGTTATCCTGCCACCTTTTTCATCCAATAAATATGGAAATGTCTTTCGTGTCTACTTGGTCACAAATGGCGTCGCCGGTAGGATAGTTTCCATTGCCAAAGAAGACTCTATGAAAGGTGGTAGACGTAAGCGACGACAAGCTCAAAACCGGACATGGCTGAAGAGAAGGTACAATCCTTGGAGAGGGAACTTGCAGATTTGAAACTGAAATTGGCCCATGTGATGGCCAGAGATGCTGCAGAACCAAAAGTGGTATTTACTCCAAGGGAGAGGAAGATCAATAACTTTTCGGGGAAACGGGACAGTGATATAACCGTCGATGAGTTTATTGAGGACGTTGAACTTGCATTGAAGACACGACCAACGTCGGACATTGAAAAAGTGAATTTCATCATCAGCCATCTGGAGGGTCCAGCAAGAGAAGAAGTGCGTTACAGGTCGACAGCCGAAAAAAAGAAGCCAAAAGATATTTTAGATATCCTCAGGGAAGTGTTTGGAGACAGAGGAACCATATCTGAACTCCTCTCAGACTTTTATCAGTGTAAACAAGAGGATGAAACTTTACAAGAGTATTGTCACAAACTCATGTGCAAACTAGACCGAGTTTGCAAGAGAGATCAAAAAGTCATCACGGATCGCGACACGACCCTGAGAAACCAGTTGGCAGAAAATGTCAAAGAGGTATGGTTGAGAAGAGAGCTGAAGAAAAGAATCCGAAGCACACCATCTATTACCTTTAGTGACATTAGGGAAGAGGCAACACTTTTGGTTGAGGACTCAAAGGACACCGCAGTGGCAACAACCAATGACTACGAATATGAGGTACCAGTTTTGGCCACTCAGTCTGTACCCAAAACTACAGAGTCAACCGACTTGTCCAAACTCCTGCTCGATCTTAAATCTGAAATGAAGAACATGAGAGAGGAAATGGAATTTCTGAAAACGCAGAACAAAAGTCAGAAAACTGGTAACACAAGACAGTGCTACTATTGCGGGAAACCAGGCCACATGAAGAGAGAATGTCGTAAACGCCAAAGAGATTCTGAAGCATCAGCTAACACTCAGGATTTAAACGGATCAGGCCTACGGCTGAGAGCCGACTTGTAGGCAGTGACAAAAAAGGCTCGCCACTAGTACAGAAACTGATAGGAGATAGTCCAGTTATAGACTTAAAAATTGGTGACATAATTGTGCCATTTATTTTAGACACTGGATCTATGGTAACAACAATTAACGAATCATTTTTTAACCAATTTTTGAAACCTACATTTGAAGTACAGTCCGGTCGTAATTGGCTCAGACTTAAGGCTGCAAATGGACTGGATATCCCATATATTGGATATATCGAGACAGATGTATACATACCTTTGCTTGAAAAGACCATTGAGGGCAGGGGCATTCTAATTGTCAAGGATTGTCCGGAGAAGGAGGGTAGGATTGACAAACCTGGCCTAATGGGGATGAACATCATTTCGCAATGTATGGAGATATTCAAGAGTTTCTTGCCGAACATTGGAAAACATGTGAGGTCAGAGGTCAAGGGATTTGCCAGAGTGGCAGGGAGAAGTGAAGTGTGTGTTCCTGCAAATTCCGTGAGTGTTGTGAATGTGGTTGGGCCGACACAGAAAACTCTGTCTGATAAAGTTGTGAACATTGAACCACTCTCAGTTAATGCAGAAGTAATGGTCATAAACTCTGTGTCTACAACTTCTAAGAACTTATTTCCAGTCAGGATAGCTAACCTCAAACCAACAGACCTTTGGTTGAAACCGAACATGAGGATTGGAATCATAAGGGAGGTGAACTGTGTTTTTGATAGAGATTCAGAGATAGAGTTTTTTCAGACTGGTGAGAATGAAGAGACTGTCGTCTTGAAAGCTGATTTCGAGGAGGTAAAAGAGAATGACCCTGTCCCTATGGATTTCCTGGAGGAACTAGATATCAATGAAAGTGAAAAACAGAAAATCCGACACCTGATGGAAAAACACAGAAATGTTTTCATATCTGACGACCTAGACCTTGGCTATACGACCAAAACACAGCACCGTATCCAGCTGTCAGATGACCAGCCAATAGCTCAACCATACAGACGGATCCCACCGAGTCAATTTGAAGAAGTGAAAAACCACATACAGGATCTCTTACACAAGGGCATCATTAAAGAAAGCACAAGTCCCTATGCTGCGCCTATTGTGGTAGTCCGGAAGAAGGACAGTTCCATTCGCCTGTGCGTGGATTATAGAAAATTAAATTTGAAGACAGTACGGGATGCGTTCCCACTACCTCGGATAGACGAATCCTTGGATGCCTTGCTTGGTGCGAAATATTTTACAACGTTGGACCTAGCTAGTGGGTATCACCAAATCGCAATGCACCCAGATGACCAACATAAAACAGCATTCAGCACACCTTTTGGACTGTACGAGTTCACTCGAATGCCCTTCGGCCTGTGTAACAGCCCGGCTACGTTTCAGCGGTTGATGCAGAATATTTTCAATGACTCTGTTTTCCAAATCTTGCTCGTATACCTTGATGACTTGATTATATATTCATCAACATTGGAGGAACATTTGACTCGCTTGGATAAGGTATTGGGAAGATTGGAAGAACATAACTTAAAGCTAAAAGGGCGAAAGTGTCATTTTTTTAAGGATCAAGTTAGATACCTGGGCTATGTAATCTCAGCTAAGGGTATAGCCACGGACCCCGAAAAAGTAAACGTAGTGGAGACTTGGCCAAAGTCAAACACTGTAAAAGACCTTCGTTCCTTCCTTGGGTTTGCAAGCTACTACCGGAGGTTTGTACCCAAGTTTGCACAAGTGGCAGGACCACTCTACCACTTGATAGGAGTGTGTAACAAGGAAAAGACTACACCTAAAGCTAACTGTAAGCTACAGGCATCATGGACACAAGATTGCACAGAAGCATTTGACAAGTTGAAGGAGAAACTGACCTCCTCCCCCGTTTTAGGATACGCAGATTACAAATCAGAATTTATCCTTGAGACCGACGCCAGCCTCCAAGGACTTGGTGCAGTGCTAATGCAGAAGCAGAATGATGTTCTACGTGTGATAGCCTATGCAAGTCGGACTCTTCGACCCAGTGAACGGAACGATTCCAACTATAGTTCGGCTAAATTAGAACTGTTAGCAGTCAAATGGGCTGTAACAGAGAAATTCAGAGACTACTTGCTTGGTTCCAAGTTTAAGGTCATTACAGATAACAACCCTTTATCTTACTTGCAAACCAGTGCAAAGCTCGGAGCTGTGGAGCAAAGATGGGCTGCCCAATTGGCTCAATTCAACTTCACCATAGAATATCGCTCTGGAAAACTGAATCAGGCTGCAGATGCTTTATCAAGGTTGCCAAAGACCACAACAGAAATTCCACCTACACTCCAGGTGACCGCCTATCAGAACGCTATAACATTGCAAGAGGAAGAAGTAGACAAACAACGGAACACATGTGAACAAGACACACTCTCTGTGTTCTGTGGAGCAATTCATACATTACCAAGATACAGTCGGAAAGATATTATTTCCATACAAGAAAGTGACAGTACCATTAAACAGTTTCTTGTGTACTTTAAAAGTGGACGGACACCTTCTGCCAAAGAAAGAGGTGGAGAATCTCCCAAAGTTATTGCCATGCTGAGGCAGAGGGATCGCATTTTCCTTACGGGTGGACTACTGTTTCGAAAAGTGACTGACCCACACCTTGGCGAATTACAACAGCTCATTGTACCAGATATACTGCAAAAGCAAGTGTTGGAGATGCTCCATGGCCAACAAGGGCATCAAGGAATAGAAAGAACCACAAACTTGGTCTGTTCCAGATTTTATTGGACTGGAATGCGCAAGGATGTTGAAGAATACTGCAAAACATGTAAACGTTGCAATGTTGCCAAAATGCCATCACCTCGCGTGTCTGTCCCTATGAACCACTTGTTAGCTAATGAACCGAATGAAATTCTAGCAATGGACTTCACTCTTTTGGAGCCAGCAAGTGATGGACGAGAAAACGTACTAGTGATAACAGATGTGTTTTCAAAGTTCACCGTAGCTATCCCTACTCGTGATCAGACTGCAGCAACTACAGCAAAAACTCTCGTGATGTCATGGTTTATGCACTATGGTGTACCACAGCGTTTACACTCTGATCAAGGGAGGAACTTTGAGTCAGAATTAGTTGCTGAACTCTGTAAGATCTACAGTTTGAAGAAAAGCCGAACTACGCCTTACCACCCTCAAGGAAACGGCCAATGCGAGAGGTTTAATAGAACATTGCACGACTTACTCAGGACCCTCCCACCAGAACAGAAACGACAATGGCCGCAACTTCTACCGGAGTTGTTGTTTACATACAACTCCACTGTCCATGCTTCCACCGGGTTCACACCGTTTTATTTGATGATGGGTAGACACCCAAGGCTCCCAATAGACTCACTTTTAGACCTGGATGAGGAGGGACAGAAAGACAACCATTTCCAGTATGTCACCCAACATCTAGAAAAAATGAAGATGGCATACAGAAAAGCAGGGGAGCGCCTTCAGAAAGAAGCTATTTCGCGTGAAGCAGCACACAAGGTGAAGCCCAAGTCTTCTCAACAGCTACTAGAAAATGGAACTCAAGTGTTGACAAGAAACCGAGTCCAGGGGCGAAACAAAATACAGGATAAGTGGAATTCCTCTCCGTTTGTGGTTGTGAAATGCCTAGACCCTGAGAGACACATCTACTTAATTGAACCTCTTGGCAAGTCTGGACCACGTCGGGTTGAAAATAGGACGAATCTACAACTGCTTCGTGTCAGAGAGCAAAGTGACAGTTCTGACGAAGATGATCTTCCATCCGCTCTTGGATACAATGGATACCGCGAACTAAGAAGATCCACCCGTTCTACCCTAGGGAAACATACCAATGTACATCATGAACCAAGATCTACCCTGTGAAATATGTTAGATCTATCCTGTAACCTAGTTGTGTTTTACATGCATGTATATATGAATAGGTGTACTGACATCTCTGGTTTATGGATGACTGTTTTTGCTGTACTTTGCATTTTTAAGTTTTTTTCTGCTGAACAATATTTTTTTACAAAATTTTCTGGGTGCTTTAAGTTTTTTTTCACTGTAACAAAGGCTCTGCACTCTATCTAGTCAAGGGATGCTGATTCTGACTTTGATGAGGCTCATTTTGTGTAACATAGTTGATTATTACATTTTTGCTACAGTAACGAGGACGTTACCTGTTTTAGCAGGGGAGTATGTGAGCGAGTCACATATTTTTATAATATTAGAATGTATTCCGGATTTCTTCCTATTTCTGTAGCTCCGGTTTTGTTTTCTATTATACGCCGGAAAAAGCGGTAAAAAAGAACGCTGGCACAACTATTGTTCTTCAACAGATATATTTGCTGAATTTATAGGTAATACATTACATGTTGTTTAGTTATTATTGTTATTCATACATAACTTACTGCAACACTATTTTTATATATTTAATCTGTCAATGTAAACATGCAGTCTATATTCACGGTCGATCACGTGTACACAACAGTATTACACCCGTGTTATTTTCTCGAGTTTATGGTCATGATATTTGAAGTATGATACAGTTATTGCATAGATTTGTAGAGTAGGTCTATTCTGATTTGTGTATCAGTTGCATGTTGTTACTTTAATACGTATTTTGCATATTTGCACTCATTTGAACTAGTTTTAGGTACCCATATCATCGAGATGTATTTGAAGGCATCAGTGTTCACAATTTAATTTGTAATATGATATTTTGTACATGTGTGTGCACATCATTAAGTAACCCATCATTTGTGCAAATGTATGGAACATAGATCTAGTCATAATGTTTTGATTCAGTAAACTTCTTGTAAAAGATCTGGTTTAGGATGTTGTTCCACCTATGTATCTTTTGATCTACCGGAACATGTATAGTGCTGTTAATACATGTAGATGCAATGTAATGTTGTCATGAGTAGGTTCAATTAGACAGGTGATGACCGTTTATTTTAGTTGCACACTTGACAAGAAATTCTTAACTGAGACTTGTTTCTTGTGAAAATGAATGTTTATTGTACAATTTATCACATAATTGTGTTCACTTACGAAGGTATATGTACCTTGTATATAGCTATTGTATTACTTATTGTGTTCTTGTTTATATTGCAGATTGTTATCCTGCCACCTTTTTCATCCAATAAATATGGAAATGTCTTTCGTGTCTACTTGGTCACACATAATCAAATTTTTGGTTGAGACACATCATAGCCCTAATATTCATTTCAGGGTTACATGTAACCCATAGCAAACAGACTAAACAATCATCAATTCGTCATTTTATGAAAAATCCCAAGATAAGTTTATAAAATTTTAGCAATACTTTAAAAGTAAACATACTGTATTTATTATTTATTTTAGTTTTGGAGTCTGAGATGTGTTTTGTGTATTAAGAAAAAGAAATGCATATAAAAACTCTGAAAATCTTGGTTTTGGCTAAAAGAGTTATCGCCCTTTGTAAAACTCTCTAATGACTGCAGTGAAAGAAGGTAAAAACAGTCCGATTTGTAAGCATGTCGTCTGGACTGACTGGAGTATATTTATACAAACCTTTGGTTTTCACTAGTTTTATACCAGTTTACAGTATTTTTATGATCTTACATTGATAACTTTAAAAGAAAGTAACCAACATGGAATGCAGCTTTGTTGGGAGATGTGATTTAGACTGTTCTGAAGAAATACAGCATCTCGTGAATTTCAGCTCGGATCATGTTTGTATTATTTTATCTGAAGTAGGCCTTAAACCTTGTGTTGCATTCGCTAAATACATACACGAGCCATTTTAACTTTTATTTGAAATCAAATACAAAACGATCAAAAAGGAAGCTGTGTCAAATCCCAAGTTTACTAAGCTCCCACCCTCACATAGACAACACCAGAGAAGATGGACTTAGATCTCTTCCTATTCGTACGCATATAAAAAGTGCAAGCAGGGGATTAAAGGAGAGTGATATCATCCATTTGATAAGTCATGCTGGTATAAAACTACCTGTGAATACACGTAAGTATCTTTTGTAGATTTATTATATCATTATAAGTTCTTATTTAAATATATTGATAAAAAAGACTAAACTCGTGTTCATTACACATGTCATGTACTTGCAAATGATAATGGTTTCTGTCACATACATGTATTTTAATAGAATGCCAATTTTTAAAAGTTTTTAAAGCAAAGTAAATGTTAACATATCTTTGATTTACTTGAATTGAATGATCATAAAAAAATTCTCCAAAGTTTATTATAGCCTGTCCCAAGATAATTATGCAACACATTTGGACGATTTTTAATAAAAATACACCTACCTGTGAAAGAAGTGCAATTGAAATAGTTGAAAGGGATATTTTCCAAGATAATTTCATTGACAAATTATCATCTTTCACTCGGAAAAATTCACAGGAACGAAAACAGATTCCTTACGGAGATTTATAATGGGGAATGTTTACATTTTTTCTCCATTCGGAATACACTCGGAATACATCGCGCAATTTTTCAACGTTATCATCCGGGCTTGCTGCAATACAAAATCTCCGTAGACATTTCATTTTTTAGCATTGTATTGAAACCTGATAAGCTAACAGGGGCGTTTCGATTGAGAAATCTTGGAAATTTTTCATACTTTTGAATGAACATCATTTGAATCCTGAGGTATTTATAAATATCAAGCAATTAAGCCAAATGTTAATCCAAAATATCTTGGGACAGAGTATAAGTAATAAAATAATTATTTATATAAAAAGACCCATTTTGGCAATCTGTCAACATAAAATAAAAGGCTTTGAATTATTTTGAATTTATTGTTCATGTAGCATGCTGTCCCATGTGTCTTAAGGAAATAAGAGAGGAACATGAGAATGAAGAGGATCATTACATGGAGTGTTCAACATCAGACAAAGACAAGGTTCATTTTGAATTCCACTGAACCCAATCACAACTTCTCAAGCCTCCAGGCAGAGCTCGGAAAAACACCTTGAATGTATCTAGATACTGAATAAAGTATTCAAATTTCTTACCGCAGCATTTATATGAATTAAATTGATAAACAATGAAAGAAGAAATAAAATAAAGTTCGGAATAACGTAACTCTCTTCGGCTATTTCTGACGACAAAACGTGTATGTTTTACGTCTAAAATATGACGTCATAATGTAGACTGAGCACGAGACGTATTGTCAAACTTTGGCTAACGATTTGAGTAGGCAACCAAGCGGAACCTACTGTGTGTGTATCAAATAAATTTTGTTCTACAAAAATCAAACTGCACCCTGTAAAATCTGCGCTCGGTCCAACGGTCACACTGTTTAAATATTAATGTGAATGATTGTTGGGCCTATTCAAAGACTTAAAATGTCTGCAGTCTCCACACCCAGAAATTAAATAAAAAAACTTTGCCTCTGGTTTTTTCTTGTACCTCTTTATATTTATTTATAACACATCACTGCCCTATGAAACTATTTATTGCATTGATAATTTAGCTAAAATAACCAAGGATAACTTTCATCCATCATTCCATGCTGTCAATCTGCACTTAAAAATCTTTAAAACGCTTTGATAAGAGTTGTTTTCTATTGAATTGTTACAAGCGTTTTTTGAACTTTGATTTTGTAAAGACTCTATTGTTTAAACCAATTACGGTTGGTAATCTGGATTTAGAATAAAAATTGTTAGGGTCGGCGCATAAAAAATAGGGTCGGTCGGGCAACCGGTAACACACACATTTTTTTTTTTGCCTAATATAATCTTCTTAAGATTGCTGGAAAGGGGTGTGATATACCCTGTAAATCTTATACATCACTCCCAGAGTTTATATAACACAGGTAGGCAAATTTACGGTTTATATGGCACAGGGTGGAAAAGGGTATGTTTTCTATAAGTATATGATATAAAATTCTAACATCCAGTAATTTTAATGCATTCGAGGCTCTGCCCAAAAGGCCGGAGAAGTTGGATAAAAATTATACATACCATCGCAAATCATGAGAGATCCAATACACATATAATTATTATTATTCTTGTGTCATATTTTAATTACCAATTTGAAATTTGATTCTGTTTTTGAATTTATAGCAACTACAGCAAGCTACATCCACTGAGATGGAAGGGTCTTATCTCTCAGAAGCAAGGGAACCACCTAGCATTACATTAAGTATTCTCAAAAAGTAAAGTGTACCAGTGTGTGGTATAAATAGCATTGATGTTCATTGATATAATTTTTATATGAAACATCACTTTTAAAAGAAATATGTTAATTATTCAGTGAATTTGAATTGTCATAGATATATTTGGACACATTTACACTATTTACAATTCCATTCTACATGTACATATGTATCACTTTTCCTATAAGTATCAATTATACTGAGGTTTTTTAAACCTTTTTAAAATGCTAATGTTACAAAAATTTATGATATGGAATATTTACAATATCTTGGTAATGATTTTCAGGTTACTGAAGATACACTTAGTACTCAAACTTCTTGTGAAAATACTGAAAGTACATGTAGCCTTTCTCAGACATCTTGTGACATCAAGTACTGTAAGTACAATAGAGAAACATATATTTAAATGAAATATATGACAATAAGTAAAATATGAGAACGGTCAAAGTAAGTGTCAAATGAATCTAATCATTTGATATATCAATATGTATCGATTTGAAATCTAATTTTTAACATCGCTTTTGATAGAGCCTAAATACCTATGAGTAATGTTCTGGCAAATCAAAAATAACAAGTACACAAGTCAATTGGTATGAAGTCATTTCGCCTCATATTAAAATTTGCCTCTGATGTCGAGGAGGAAATTATTGTATTACGAGTCTCAACACCTACAAGTAATGTTCTGGCAAATTAAAAATAAACAAGTACACAAGTCAGATGGTTTCATTTAAAATGTTAAGACTGTGTTTTATAATAGCGTACATGTATTATTTAAATCTAAAATATATGTTATTTTTTTACAGAACTCAAACCAGAGTTTTACATTTAGCCATGACATTCAGCACCTGAATGAATATCTTAAGATAATTGGTGAAAGAGAATTCTCAGATGATGGAAGATACCAGTGGGACTCTTACTCTAAGTCAGCTAAATCTTACTACACCAAACGATTTAGAGACATCTTGACAAAATTGATCACCATTATTTTCCCAAAGAATGCTGAAGAAGTGGTGAAGAATCTTCTAGTGTCTGAAGAAAATCAAAAAATGACACCCAGTATCATACCTAAAGAACATTTGGACCACTCGTTCATGCATATTAAACTTCAGAAACATGGCATCACAGACGGCAAATTCTCTCTTATTTTACGCAAACTTTATCATTCAAAGAAGCAAAATCCCTTTTACCAAACATAACAGAATCAAAGTACTATGCTGCTAAGAATCATGCAAAGAAAGTTGGCCCTGGTCTTCCTGTAGGTACAACTTCTACAAGAAAAAGAATGGATCCAGTGAAGTTGGACAGTTTTCTGGATTTCATTACTTCTCCTCATGTTATTCGAGATCTACCATATGGAGAAAGAAAGATTAAATTGTCAGACGGAACAGTATATGAAATGCCAAACGTGATTCGTTGCATGGGATCCAGTGATGTTATTCAACAGTATAAAGCCTACTGCTCTGAAAATAACATTTCTCCTCTTGGTAAGTTGAAATACAAATTTCAGATACTGATTTAAGTAAGCTGTTACCCAAGTAATTAATATAATTGTACTAGTGCTTTAGATAAGAATCTTATTAAATGTTGGCACCAAGTATATTAAAGAAAATATATATGTATCATATGTTTACTACAAAAAATTACTTAATATGTTTTGGACATTTTACCAGGTGACAGTACAATGTATAGGATCCTGTCTGAGTGTGGAGCGCAAATAAGAACCAGGCTCGAGGGTATTGACTACTTCATTGCTGAGGGAGGTCGTGCATTCCGCACCATTTTGGATGCTTTGGAGGAACTCCTGAAGTTTCAAGTTTTAAACCAACATGAGAAAAAAGACTTTTTGCCTTCTTTCTCCAATGTAAACAGTATCTTCATGCAGATTTCAAGGTATGTTTGAATGAATGTATACGTTTGTATTTACGACTTATAACAGCGAATTACAGAAGACTGATAGAATTTTCAAGTAAGCAAAAGATTACTAGATATAACTCTTAAAACGTATTGATGTCATACCTGAGTAATCACATGACTACATTTAAACCTTGCTGACCCTGTTGAGCAATCTGACAAGCTATTGAAAACTCTACCAGTATTCTGTAAATCACTGTAAAACAAAACAAGGGCCAATCAATTTGAAATTACATATTTCAGCACATGTTGGTTTGTCAGAACACAGGATGTAATAAAGTCAGTAGTTAATCTTTGGAATTTTAGATATACAGAAAACATATTTGTGTACATGGTGGAAGGATGCCCTTGACTTTAGAATTTGCTTTGGTTGAGATGACATCACAAAGTATGCATTATTTTTAAAATCCTACAAAAGTGTGGGCCCTTATTGATACATATCGACCTATACCAAAGTCTGTAGTTCTATGTTTTGCACAGTGGAGGTTAGATTCATATAGATGATGTTTTGTTTTTTGTCCCCCGCCGCAACGCGGAGTGGGGACATAGAAATGCCGTGCGTCCGTGTTTCCGTCCGTCACACTTTTTTGTAAGCGCTCTCATGCCTACAAATTTTGACGGATTTTCATTAAATTTATACCAAATGTTTATACTACTATTACCTTGGTCAAGTTCGAAAATCAGCATTGGTCGATACTTTTTGTTAGAGTTATGAGACTTTGACCACAATAATGACTCTGTTTTATCCAAAAATTGACCTTGTAAGCGCTCTCATGCCTACAAATTTTGACGGATTTACATGAAATTTATACCAATTAAATGTTTATACCACTAATACCTTGGTCAAGTTCCTAAATCAGCCTTGGTCGATACTAGTATACTGCTTGACCGGCGGGGGACCCAGGAATTCTATTCTTGTTGCTTTAGGTACTCATCTTCCCAGACAGCAAGGTAGCAGATCATTGTCAGACCTTTGCCCTCAGTGATCCACTTCATCCCGAATTTGCTGTCACTTGCCAACATCACCATGATCTAGTTTGCGTGACGTGTGAACAAATGAAGGATGCAATCTCTTTTTTAATGAAAACTATCCAGTGTTCGTGCAACCATGGACTAACTGATTCATTCGCGACTTACAGTTCAAACTCCAAAATGCTACGCAAAGTATCACAAATTTGAAAAGTCATCTCATTCGATGCAGAAACCAGGACCCAGCAAAATCTGATCTCTTTGACATGATGCAACATAATGGAGAGCTTTTTATCTGTGACTGGTCCATGAAGTACCTCCCACGAAAGTATAGAGAAGACCAAAGTGATTGGTTTTGGAAGCGTGCTCTACCATGGCACATCACAATGGCATTCCACAAGACAGAAACTTGTATTGAGAGCCTAGGCTTTGTCCACATCTTTCAGAGCCAGGTTATCACAGGACAGCATAACTACTGCAGCCATCATCATTAATGTTATGGAAAACATTCAGTCAATTGATGCCTCAATATCCTCTTTCCATGTCTGGTCAGACAATGCTGGTTGCTACAAGTCGACAGAGATGATGGCCCTCCTCAAATCACATGGCCTGGTTAGATCCTTCAACTTCTGTGAGGCACAGAATGTGACAAAACTGGAGCGACTCTAAAGTCAGCTATCCGAAGCTTTGTTAACCAAGGACATGATGTTCTAACGTACAGCACATTCAATGAAAGAGGTTTGGTATTTAGATCATTATATCATTTTCTAAATTAAAAAAATAAAAACATGTTTTGTTTGCTGAAAATCCTTATACTGTTTTATCTTTAACAATATGTACAGCACAAGGGGAGATAAATGTTTTCTTTAGAGAAACACAGATGCACTATCGCTTTTAAGAAAGAAATAGAAAATCATCAATTCAAATTGATTTATCTTTTTGAATTAGGCAATTGAGAAAACTCCAAAAAATGTGAAGTACAGGGTTAGCGTTTCAGAAGTTGCTTCACAAAAGACATCCTTCAAGCCAATTCCTGCCATCAGCTCCTTACTCAAACTTTGTATTTTAGGAAGAAGGCATACGTGTTTGGAAAGCATATTGTATTGGTACAGGTAAGTAAGCTGTTTGAATATGTACAGTAATATTGTTTAAAAGCAAGAATTTTTTTACATTGATTTTTGAGATACATGTAAATGGAACATTCTATGCATTTGTGTACACAAAAGTGTCATTCAAATCAACATTTTAGTTATTTAGTGGGAAAAAAACCCTGCAAATGTAAACATCATTGAAAGTTCATTATCTTAAAACAGTAAAACATTATGACAACAAACCACATCTGTGTAAAAAAAAAAAATAAAATTCCTGACAATCATTATACTTGGATTCAACTATAAAAATTGTAGGTTTATTGATCCCAAATACTGCCATTCCAAGTATGGAGCACCTGCCATTAACCATTTTGGAGCAACCAGAGGACATTGGTTTCCATATGATAAAAGTCAACACAACTACAGAAACAGAAAAGACCTTCCATTGTCCAAATAAGGGTTGCGTTGCAGCTTTTGGCTCAAGTGAGGATTTATCCAACCATCTTCTTTTTGAAAAGTGTAACCTTGAATTGGAACTAAGTTCAAGTTCCATAGCAGATCGTACAAAAAGAAAGTACATGTATGTAACAAAAATATCTCATTCAGAGAATCTGAATCTGAAGTTATTTTTGACTGAAGACACAGAGACACATGCAGTAGAGAGTGAATTGACCTCTGACTGGGCTTTGAAAGATGAGAGACGCTCAAGGAGATTTAATGAAAATCAGAGAGTTTTTTTAGTCCAAAAATTTAACATCGGACTTCAGACAGGAAAAAAAGAGGATCCTTTTATTCTCTCTGAATCCATAATGTATGAAAGAAGGGCATACGGTACAAGGCGTTTTTCATACAATGAGATACTGTCCATGCAGCAAATAACTTCCTTCTTCTCAAGAATGAGCAAGAAAAACAAGATGGCTGAAGCTGAAAATTGGGAAGCCAAGAAGGAAACAGAAATTAGGAGAATAAGAGCAAATATTATTGATGAATAATTCACTAGACGTAATCAGCATTGCTGTTGTTGTATTCATATTGTTGATTCTTTTTTTATAGGAAATGTACGCTGGGATAATATGTGATGAATTTTGAATAGTCACATGTAGTATATATTGGTATGCTTTTATTGTTCTACAATTACATGATTCATAATATTTCTGTTCATAGGTAATTAGTTATGCTTTATTGTACATGTAAGAAGTAAATAGAACTGGGAATTATTATGTATTTATTTATAGGAGAAATACTTGACGTTATTCATACTTAAAACACTTCATTTATCAATTGTTGCAGTCAGTTTGCTATCAAAAGTGAACGTGTGGTTCATGTTGTAATTAACATGTTTATGTATTATTATTGCACTCATATCAGCCCGAATGTTGCATGGCTTGACCCCTTGACATTAACTATAATGGCTTTCTAGAATCCATTAAAAAAATGTTTATCCCCTTTGTTTATGCAAAATGTGAATGGAATTAGTTTAATATCATTTAAGCAAGGGTGTATGGCATTTTTAAAAAATTTTAATATGTTAAAATGTAGAGCATAACGTGACTTTGCAGAACATGATGCGATCCTCTGGCGCAGGTGAGACCTACACGTAACATCGCAAGTCACTGGCGTAGTTGAAATATACTCGTAAACTTGGCCTGCTGCAAAATCTGTGCTTGCTTCTGCAGTAAATATGTTAATGTAAATGTTAATGGGGAGGGTTTTAATGTGTGCTTATATGTAGATTTAATTTTGCTTCTTTTGAACAGATTTCAGCCATACATGTATCGTCATGAGAGATCATAAAACTAAAAAAAATTGTCAAAAGACTTTTTCGGGCATTGTATACTTGTATAAACCCAATGTACATGCAGCTGTATATGTTGGTGATATTTGAAATTCAAGATTTTATGCAGTTTGGATTGGAATCTTTAGGTTTAAGAATGATTATAGTAGCCAAATAGTTGAAATGGTTGATTAACATCACATGTAATGTGATTTGCATTTGCTATTGTGGTAAAAAAAAAGTCAACAGTAAAATTCTTCTAACAATTTACATGATGTATTTGTTTGCTTATTTTCTTAAGTTTTGAGATGATCATGACCTTATTATACAGGATGTCAATAGCTGATATTTTACATTTCTATCAAGCAAAGGTTTAATCATCAGGGCAAGGCCAACTTATCACACGCTAGGAACAGCTCTCAATAAATATATAGGATACTTTACATAAAACCATTTTAACATGACGTTGGACTTACTATCTACATGTATTTCTTGCGTTAAAGCAAGTAAAAAATGACACTTGTTTCAAGCAAAATATGCACCGATTGCATAGTCCTAACTCAAAAGCCAGACAAATCTTGTTGATTTCAAAGAGCCGTGGATGAGTGGCAGCAATGAAATAGACAGGCCTATTTCAAATTGCTGTTTGACACAACTACCCAGTTACAAATATAGTTTGTGTACTTTAAAAAAATGATTTTTAAAAAATCATGATTTCTTAGAATGGTTGCCATGGAAACCACTTTTTTGCAGTTATCAACCCAAATAATGATACATTTTCATTATTAAATTAAAATAAATGTAAATGTTTTGCTCCCAAAAGATAAAATAAACACAACAAATAAGCCACCTATGATAGAATTTCTAAATTTATATCAGAGAAAATTCGGAATTTTGGGTCATTTTCATTCTGGCATATCCCTTGTTTACTAAAATACACACTTTTAAAATCTATATGATATGAAAGGTTAAAGTATAACTATTAACAATATGCAAGTCTTTTTGAAAACCTATCTTGGAATATCTAGATATATTGAACTGAAATTGTTGTAAAATTGGGTATTTTCTACATTTTGAAAAACCACGAAATTCGACATTTTTATACTTCAATTTGCTCTTTTATACTCGAGGTAATGAAATAATTTCTTAACTATTCTTAGTTTTTGGGAATTTTCAAAACATTGAATCTAATTTAAAAGATAAACACAATTTGTATTAAAATTAAATATGGGAGTTAAAAATGCTATATTTCAGAAAATTGATTCTGTCAAATTGACTATTTAATGGTCAGTTCTGGTTGCCATGGCAACGGCCACCCCCAAAAATAAACTAAGTCGAATTTTACTATCAGACACTTGAGTATACACTCCCTATAAAAAAATTGCATTTTGGAAGTATTTGTTTGAACGGCATCCTTGGATTCTTTGGTTTTTACAGAGAATGACTCATAAATACTCTTTATTTAATCTTCTGTATTTTAGGCAAGTCCATTAACTATTCACTGTTAGAAAGTTAAAACAATGCACTGTTATGCACACTATCATTTCTTTCGTATAATGAACCCGATTGATATAATACCAAAAATAAATCCCGCCGATTAAATAAACAACACAGTGCTTGACACTATTTTACAGAACTTAAATTACTTGTTGTAGAAATGATAAAAGAAATGGTACAAGTGACGCACGGTATTAATTATTCACTACATACTGGCCTCGTTTATCCAATACACGCTGGACCCGATAACTAACCCGAACATTAAAAAATTTGAATATAAACAATTAATTTTCTCGAAAATAAGTAAACCAGACGCTACGAAAGTGTAAACTTAATCTGTAGTTTGACATTTTGTAGTTGTTCAGCAAGTTTCATATTATTCCGCAAACGCATAAAAAAGTTTGGAAAACTGAAGTGGGACAGACAGGCGGACGGGCGTTGAAGAAAGCTGTAGTCCCCTCCGATGAAACCGGGAGGGGACTAATAATACTTGGTAAATGTATATATTTCTCAATGAATTCGTCAAGAAAATATTTATTTTCGTCGGAGTGAAACGAGGGAGAAATTAGATTTATTTCTTTACGTTTTTAACTTCGATAGTTTCAACAATTTCATGCACGAGCGCTTTCACGCTCAGAAAAATTAGATTTACCGAGGAGTATTCCATAAATGTGACGTTTGTTCCAAACGATTACAGATTACTGTTTTTATTAACCGGGTTTTCCAACGGGAAAACCCGGTTATTTAAATGGTGAAAATGGCGGGCGGGCTGCTGCCAAAAGGGTACCCTCATTGTACGAATAACACCTCGTACAGTTTTCAAGATAGGAAATTGCTCTTTTGCAGATCAATTGTACATATATCAGAGGTGTTCATATTGCTAAGATTTTGATTTCTGATAATTTAAGAAATAAATACCAGCTTTTGAACTTAGTCATTTTTTGGCAAAATATAGCATATTGGGTACTCAATTTCACTGGATATGGTTGGTAGTGTTTTTCAATTCAGGGTTGACATGGATTAGGAATACAGTTCACATAAAAGAAACCCCGGTTTGCTGTCACATTGACAGCTTTTCACTTGTTTTTTTTAAATGCTTCAGGAATGCATATCTAATGATCAAATAAAATTAGAGAGTCAGTTGTAGAGTTATAAGAAAGATACAGGGCTCAAGTAAACAAGGCTCGTGCCCTAGTTTTGTTTCCGATTAAACTAGATGATTTCCCGCGGGAATTAACACTTTTTATTTACACATTAAAATGAACAAATGCTTAATATGTAGAACCATATTTTTTTCATCTTTTTGTAAATTATACTGTGTACAAAATTTTCCGCAATTGCTTCTTAACATATTCTTTTAAATTGAAATTAAAAAAACCCGGCTGCATGGCTGGACATTTAGAGAAGGGTTCAGGGATAAAAACTCTAAACTGAAATGGGTGATATCATGTACATACTTGCATTCTTAACTATTTTTTGCGGCTGTCCGAAAAAAACATGTTTTTTATTTTATATCAGACCAGTGAGTGGGTATTTAGAGGATCGAATTTTGTTCTTTAAGTCAAATTTCGCGATGATTTTTATCCCTGTCCAAATAAAAATTTCAGATAATAGACTTTTATGAAAAAAAGGGGGCCCCGTCCCCTTCAATTTCCCCGTCTTATGCATGCATTACATTTTTAATATTGTCGTAGAACACAATTTGTTCATTTTTTTTTTTTTACAAATTAATGTACAAGGTTTAGTACCAATCCGTCGTGTTAAAATGTAAGTAATTTAAAATCGTTAGTATTAGTTACATGTATACATATTTATCTGCATAATTATATTGAACCAGTATTGTCACATCCATGGTAATTGCCCAATGAATAACCCGCCCTACGCTTTCCACCATGACGTTAATTTGTCAAATTGAACCCGTGTTCTTGGTTACCCTGTTCTGGAAAATTCTTTTCATCAAAACTAAAATCGCACTTTCAAGAAACGAATATGATCATTTTATTTATTCACTATTTTCATATCTTAATTCCTATGTATGGCGTAAGTACTGGTAAGTTCCCGGTAAATATATACACTCTTTACGTAATCATTCAATAATCTTTTTATTGCAAGCATATACTAGTATTTTAATGCAAATTCCCAATGACTTCGATCCGCCAAAGCGTGCCCACCACATTACTCTCAGTTTTGCTATTTCGTGCTGGTTTATCGAAAATAAAAGTAATTTTTAAATTTGTTTTTGAATAATTATTTCATCAACTCATACGTGATAAAATACTTAAGATGTTAGTTGTTACTCTGGTGCAGGCATTTAACAGTTTATTGGCAAAATGTCTTAATTAGCCAAGAAGATATTTATTTTCAAAGGAGTGAAACGAGGGATAAAATAATTTTTAGCTATACTACTATATTAAAATAATAGACTCGAATGTTTGGGCTTTAATATCGAGAAATTGGTAGAATACTGTCTTTTGTTTTATACCTTAAATATCATTGGTACTTGAAGATTACCACTTTTTAAATTTTTTTCTCAATCAAGCTTCACTAATTAAATAGATAATAAACGAAAATTCCTTTTAAAAAATCCGGAAATCATCTAGATTTTTTAAATTTTACAATCACGGGAGGCTCTTTAGTGTGTTTTCACAATGTCACATTTGCATGGATAAACTCAGAAACGATATTACAGATAATTATGTGTAAATTTTCATTGACAATTTGATATATATATATATATATATATATATATATATATATATATATATATATATATATATATATATATATATATATATATATATATATATATTCTGTTCATCAAAGATTTCATTTGCATTTAATATAAAAAATCCCGAGAGTTCCGAATGTCAACACGGTGTGTAAATTTGAAGTGAGTAAAAAACGTTCACTCACTTGGTGAAAAAGTGTTGAATTCTTCAATAATATCAATTAAAGTTTTAGATGAAAGGTATTTACAGCCTCAAAATAATTTGTTATGAATAATTTGACTGGTTTTTTCAATGCAACTCCAATAGTTTTCTCCAAAATCGTTTCGAAGCGATTCTGCAATTTTTTGCTAAATAACGGGTATATTGAAGGCATTTTAACTAAGCAGAGTGTAGTGAATTGTATACGGCTTAAAGCTAGGTTACGTAAATTCAACAATATGGTGTGTCGATATATCTATTTCGTAAATGTCCGATATCATAATTATGCAATGTCAACCGGTCAATACATTTACTGTGGTTTCATTAATATTCAAGGGTATCAATTTTCGTGGATAAATTAAAAATTACAGTTTCAAGGATATGTAAATTCGTGGCCAATGACCCCACCAATACAAAATATTAATAGAAATTGCATTTCAATGAACATTTAATTTCGTGGATCAACTTAAAAACGAAATCCATGAAAATTGGTATTCAACGAATATTGATGAAACCACAGTATTCTATATTATTATATTATATTATAAAAATTGCATTATGACCCCGTGCTTAGACCTGGACCCCCGAAACAGGGGAATTTCACAATTTTGGTGAAGTACTTCATGATCATACACTTGCATTCAGTTTATCTTCAACTACTGTGGCTAGAGAGAATAAATTTTGGGATTTATTCATGTTCATGATATTGCCCCCGCCCCAGGGCCTAAGGCCTAATTCTCTTACTATAAAATTCACGATTGAGGTAGAAGGTTTCATGGACGCCATAGGTATATATTAGTTCATCTCAAATATAGATACATTGGGGAAAGGAGTAAACTATTTTCTATTATTTCATACTATTTACTATTTGTTTATAATTGAAACGCCCTAAGGCCTGAACCTCTTACCTAGGGACCATAAATTTCACAGTTTTCGTAGATTGAAGGCTTCATGGACACCATAACCACATATTTAGTTTTTCTCTTACTGTGAGTAGCGAATTTTTTTCCCAAGATTTATTTCATTTTTATTACATGTCCATAATAGTCCAGACCTAGGGTCTGGATCCTTGATCTAGGGGCCTTGAAGATAGTTAAGTTAGAGGGCCTAATAGACATACTAGTCAAACATTTAGGGTTTTTTTCCAACTTGTATAGAATAAAAGAAGAATTTGAAAAATGTGGCATTTTTTGCTGAACTGGCGTCTCCAATTTTAAAAGCCCCGAGAAAGTTATGGCCCTAAATTCCACTTTATTTATCCTTCTTATCCTAGAAATGTTTCAGCAATAGTTAACCATGCAGTAGTTTTCAATAAGTTAAATTGTAAAATTTTATCGCATATATAATTGACGGCGAACGACGACAGACGAAATCTGATTGCAATAGGTCACTTGGTACCTGAGTAATATCAAAGGGCAGCTCAGTAATAGACGCGTGGTTATGAAGATAAATCTATCATACTGTTAGAAGCAAAGAACGATGTACGAGAAACACAGTCAAACAATAATTTGAAAATGTATTTATTCTACTGGAATCCACCCAGGGTAAATAAAATCATCAAGAGAATGAGTCCGTACATTGTTTGCGAACCTGGATCCAGGTCTCATAGCGTTTTTATAGTATACACATGTTCCCTGTGCCATCCATCCGATCCACCAACCATAAGTGCCAATGGAAATAATTGTGTGGTTAGCTAGAGACAGCAAAGCAATGTCCTCCGCCGCGGCATTTCCTGTCGAAAAATATACATTCTTTTCCCCTTCCAATGCTTTTCTAGACCAGTCTATATCGTTAGATCCCACCACAAACAAAACTTTTTTATGCCGCGTTTTGAAATATTTCATTGCGTTTCGGTAATATGTTTCATTGGGTGAAAGATGTCCGTAATTTATATAAACACTGCTCGCGAAATCTCCCCGTCTGATATGTATACTGACAATAACATTCTCCTCGTTGGTGATATCAAACTCCATTTGGCTTGTGATATTCCTCATCTGTGCATGTGCTTTTTGTACGATAAAATCTTTGAACGTTAAAAGTTTCCGAATTTCATCTTCGTAATCGAGCCAGTATTTCCATGAAAGAAAGTACCCAACAAATCTTGCGCTTTTATTACTTGGAACCTTTAGTAACTGTTCATCATAAGATGTTGACCATCTTTCCTTGTACTCGGGTAACTTGGAGCAAGCGTTTAAAGGTTTCTTGATGGCGGAAAGCGTTGTCTTTTCGATTTCAAATATATGGAACAATTCGGAATTTTCTGGAAGAATAGGATACAAATGTTTGAGTTTGGCTATTAGATAGAGGAACACATACTGAAACATTGAGTTCCCAAGTCGTCCTTGAAATTTGACACACACTATACCATCCAACTTCTTCTTTCCAAACTTTTCAGTCACTACATTAGGATTATAATTTTTATTATATGAATGTTTTTTGGGAGTGGGATCTGTGAACTTGGACTGATTTCTCAAACTATAACTGTTCATCCCGATCATCAAGATTACCAACAATCCTAGCGCAAACAGTAGATAAAGTTCTGAAACACATAGATCCAAATATAGACACAGCAAAACAAAATTATATCTGATGTCTGGAACAATCTACTGTCCTTATAAACACCATCACAAATCAAGAAAAAAAATATCATTAACATGAAGAATTCTACGAGGGTTGTTCGGAAATTATTGAGACAACATAAATATCTCTCTTTCTAAGTGACGAATGTTAATGATAATTGGCATAATCATTAAAGACACCTAAACGATTAATTAAGCAAAGTAATATTACAAAATAATTGTTAGTTTGTTTATGACAGTACAGAAACAAGTTGGTGGTTGGAGTACCCGGCGCAGGCACAAATTTGTAGTTTAAAAAACTTAAACATCTTTATTTAAAGTGTTGTTGCACCTACAACTCTTGATAAAAAAAATCAAAACAGGTATGTTCATTTAGCTATTTATTGTGACTCACTTTTGTGTCAGTTTTACTAGTGCTCGAGTTAAAATACGAATAGAGTACTAAAATATGTACCCAGCAATTGAAATTTGACTGATATTGTTTGTTGAAATTTAACGTCAATGCGGCGCAGCGAATAAACATCAAATTGGTGCGAATCTCGGAAGAGGACATTTTTTTGCCAAGTAATTGCTTACATAAAAACTATACGATAGAAAGAGGTCATAAGCTTCAGTTAATCTGGGTTTATTTGCTGTTTGTTTAACTAGAATTAAACAAAGGGACTAAAAATCAAGTACTTTTTTCACACAAACTGATTTTAACAGTTCTAAGATATGTACAGAATGATATAAGAGACGTTTCACAGTAAGTTGCCTTTAAAGAAGAAAAAACTCGATTTTTTGCACAAAAAATCAAGAAAGGAAAATTTATATAACTGATGATATTTTAAAATAAAAAGAAAAAATGAAAAAATGAAGAATAATTCATTTTTTCCATTCGTTTGTAAGTTGTTTTTAACATTGGACCAAGTAAAAATGTTAAAATGACGTTGCGATGAGTTTGTGGTTGCGCCGGGTCATTGGAAGTAGGTAACTTTGCTAGCTTACTAGGAATGAACAAATGATGTTAATATCTTCAAAATCTGTACATTATAATAAGACCTACTGGTTTATTCTCTGGTGAAATTTCAATGATTTATCTTTCCCCCCATGGGAGTAAGAGTAAATGTCTCAATAATTTCCGAACAACCCTCGTATTGTAAGGAACGATAATCGGTTTCGTTCAACACAATCACCAAAAAAGAATGTTAATGAGAAGATCATTATTCACATTTTTACATAAAAAAACACAAATATTAAAACTAAATTTATCTTCCAGCCTCTCCAGATATTTCTCTGTAGAAATATACTACAGTAATACCATTCAAAGAATAATAAAATTACTCGGACAGCTTTTGTAAATAAACTAGTTCGACATCCCATTCAACAGATATTTAAAATCGATATAGCAGTAAATGAAGCGATATTTTGTCTAAAAAATCCTTATTCTAGTCATGTCTATTTTGTATGATGAAAGTAACGGAAATTTTTCATACGCTATAAGTGTAACTAGCTGTTGCTATTATTCTAACAAACGGTTGCCCTCAAATTACCTTATTTGAATTTATGACAAAAATACATTATAAATACTCTAATTTACTATTATCAATCCACTGTATATTACATGTGAAAATTTAAGTTATTCTTTGAAAAATTTGGAGATATCATAGATACATGCAATAGTCATAAATATTTCAAATTTGATAATATAATTGGCCTAAACAGAATTATTAATTGGGAAAATCGCCACGATAAATCTTTAATTCATAACCATGAACTGCTTTTATTACTTCTTGCGGGCAAACACACTGTGAGTCATACATCAAAATTAGAGTATAAAATATTAGTAAATCTGAACTCTGTTACATGAATTGGAACACTTGACAATGTATTTAAGAGAACAATAAAAGAAAGTTAAAAATACAATAGTCTTACTTAACTGAGGATATCTTTCCATTCTTCCTCCTTAATATTTCTTTTATCTATAATAAAAAATTAATCAATTATTGTCTAATAGTAAGCAATTGAACACAGTTTGTCTGTGGATGCTTTTAAACAAGGATTCAGTAATCAGACACTGATTGTTTCCCTTTTGCAATAACAACTTTTATATTTATATAGTTGTATAATTTGGAGAAACAATATTGAAATTTATAGTTTATAGTTGGCTTTCCTAAATAACAACGTAGTGTAAGCCAAATTTATTGCTTATGTAACTTGCATTGATTTACTTGAATTCAATGCAAGAATAATTCGTCATATATTAATTAATTTGACATTTTGATATAAAATAATTTGTATTTTTTTTATATATCCAATGTATTTTATAAAGCCATCGTATTTTGCAGAACGCTCTAATTATTTGACTCGTTTATTAAAGAATCATTTTTAACCGGGTTTCCAATGGAAAAATCCGGTTATTAAAACGGCGGACGGGCAGCTGCCAAACGGGTACCCTACTGAACGGATAACAGATTTCAAGATAGGAAGTTGTTGTTTTGCCGATCAATAAGATGTATGTAAGATATGTACATATAACTGGGGTTTTGATTCTTGACAATTTATGATAAAAATACCAGCTGTAAAACTAAGTCCTTTTCTCGCAGAATATTGCATATAGGGGTACCCCTACTGTATGGATAACTCCTCTTTCCATTTTCAAGATAGGTAGTTGATGTTTAGCAGAGAAATTGGACATACATCAGAAATGAGCGTATTAATTGGATTTAGATTTTTGGTAATTAAAAAAAAATGCCAGCTGTTAAACAAAGTCATTTTTCGCAGAATATTGCATAAAGAAAACGTTATACAAATATACAAAAAAGCTAAATTTTCAAAACTCTTCTCCCGAATCACTGAGATGACTTAATGCAATTGGTCTTCGTGCGTCGTCCACCGTTTGTAACAACTTTACATTTTTTACTTCTATCAAAACTACAAGGCCAATTTCACCATTTTTGTGTGAAGCATCTCTATGGTACGAGAAACCTAAATTTTGAAAATCAAGGCTCTACTACACCACTTTGCGCCATGGGGGGGGGGGCCAATACACAGAAGCTAAAATTTCAAAAATCTTATTCTCTACTAACAAACATATTGAAAACTAAATGCATGATAATGATGACCTTGAAGCACTCTACCAAAATTATGAAATGCATGGGTCAGGGGTTCAGGCCCTAGGGTGGGGCTAATATGGCCATTTGTTTTCCCCGACTGAAATGCCACACTTTTATTTATTAAAACAAAGCACGTGACTGCCTAATATATATCTCTATATGTTTGTTTGGGAACAAATAATATTCGACAATATGGCCGTCATTGGCCGACGCTTTGCCGCGGCCCACTCACTTCGAAATTTTATATTATTGAATACAGAAACGGCATGCCGTAAGTTCTTAAAATATTTGGAGTAGTTACCCTCTGAAATTCTTCAAAATTATATAATTATACTATATATCAGGGACAATACGAGTCATTGGTAAAGAGGATGAATTTTATTGGATACATATGTTTATATATCTTATAGTCAAGCACTCGAAACACTTGTTATGCCACGATGCTTATTCTTGTTTTTGTTGAAAAGGGACAGTCCCTTTCAAATCAGTCTGATTAAATTCAAACCCTATTTTCATGGTCGCGTGGAAAGTTTGAAAAAGCTGCGTTAAGTTTCACTTCCAAGTGACCTTTATCGACAAAAAATCGAATGCTAATTACAGGTTATGGCCTTATCTAACCAATCAAATCTTGTCTCTGAAATCCAACTTGTAAAGTATTTGAAAATGGCGAAGAAAAACATGGATGAAGTGTTCAAGAATGATTGTGTGAATTTTTCGGTTGATAGTTTAAATACAAAGCAATATATAAAATAGTGCCTGTTTGGGAGGGTAACTGTTGAAATTGACACCCCGAGAGGCACTATTTATTTTTTTTATACTGAATGTCTTAATTTTAAAGAAAACTTTACTGCTTTTATATAAAAATGAAGTAAATTCTATGGCGAACCGTACGTGCATAATATATGCGCATGTAACAATTCGTTGTGTTACCCGTTGCCAAGTGCGTTGCTAACGCAGAGTGTAATAGAACGGATTACCAACTGCGTCTTAACCAATCAGATTTCGATATTTAACATGAAAGTATAATAATACGAAATGCTTCAATCTATGCTAGCAGAGAAAGACTGTATTTGCTGTGTTGCCAGAATTCGGTATCTCAGTACCGTATCAAATGTACCTTCCAGTTGTTCGGGCCAAACCACAAAAGACGATGAAAAAATTCTTTTACAAAAGGTAACAGTCATGAGATGGATGAGTTGATAAACAGACAGAAAAACTTATTTGCTTCGCCAGAATCTCTTGAAGATCCAAAATTCAGACAGTTGTTACAAAATTTCAACGTGGACATTATTATGTTAAATGAGTTTCGCACAATCGCAACAACGTGGTAAGATTTATTTAACAGATACGGTGAAAGGGAAATGTAGAATTATTTGCATCTATTATTTGCCAACAATCTTTATTTTTAAAATAAAAACAAATGCGAAATTATGAAATAATATACAAATTAGAAGGAAGGATTGCTTTAGGTAGCTGTCAATTTTAAAATTGTTAATAGATGAAAGTAGAATGGAAAGTCCCATTAAAAGTACATATATTCAATAGATTGTGAAAAACCTTTAGTTATCCCTCCGATACCAACGGTTTCTATTTATTAAGAACAAGATGTTTGAAAGCTAATGCTCACTAGTGATACCCCCGCTCTAATGTATATATGCAAAATAAGCAAAGTCGACATTTAACAGGAAGTTGACGTCCGATTTGTACAAAAATATATCCCACGATATGGTATGCCTTAAACAAAAGTGTGGAAAAAACTTCAAGCATCTGCGATTGATAGTTGCTTAGAAATCTTGTGACGAAAATTGTTTGGAAATTTAGGCTAAAAATGATAAAAGTCGTCATTTAAAAGGAAGTTGACGTCTGATTGGTACAAAAATATATCCCACGATATTTGCCCAAGCAAATAGTGTGTTAAATTTCAAGCATCTGCAATAAATAGTTGCTTACATGTAGAAATACTTGACAAAAATTTGTTTGATAATTTTGGCTAAAAATAAACAAAGTTATCATTCAACAGGAAGTTGACGTTCGATTGATACAAAATTTATCCCCCGATATTGCATGCCTACACAAATTGTGTTAAAATTTTAAGCACCTACGATAAATAGTTGCTGAGAATTCTTTGACGAGAATTTGTGTTACGGGCAGACAGACAGAAACTTTAAGACAAACACACAAGAGTAAAACAGTATACCCTCTTCTCCTTCGGAGCGGGGGTATAGTAATAGACAGGGAATTTGTCACAAAGACATGACTGTTAAGGATTATAGTTTCTTAAAGTAAAATTTGTTCTATTTTTTAGGGAGGGAACAACGACTCCGATGAATATATTGTTTCACTTAGTGGTTCCGTAAGTAGGAGAACTGAGATCCTAGTTTCTATCGACACCAGCCTTGGCCTTCAGTGCTACATGAACAAAATGATAAAAAACGTGTAATGAAAGTCATGGAATTAAGAGAAAATGATACAACACAGATCTCATTTTCTCAAAATATATCAAATTGGTAGTGAAGAAAGTGCAATTTACTGGGTTGTAGATGCATCTGGTTTACTAAGGGAATCATATCCTAAAACTCTTGTTTATTGCAACTCTATGTCGGACGTTTCGTAGTTATACAATCATGTTTTCAAAGAACTTGAGAACTGTACATATCTAGTTGAAATGTTTTATTCAGAGATCATGAGGACAAAACAGTGTAAATAGTGTAAGCATTACGAAATAATAACAGTTGTGTACGAATAGTGATTCCTACTTCAGCTCTGTGAATGGGAGTAGATAAGGTTCCCTAAATTAGGATTCAGTAGTTTTGTATGACCCTCCAAGATCAGTTGTAATTCCCGTGAAAGCAGTTGGCAGAAAAGGACGGATTGATTACCATCGGTTGCTTTAATTGTATAGACAAAGAAAAGAAACATTTTTTGGTCAAAATTGCCGCCTAAAAGAACTGTTGAAAAATTTCATATCGAACACTGACTTGCTCTTAATTCCTAAGGAAACGCAAATAATTAATATCTGCGTGAATTCGCTAGAAACACATCTCGCGGATTTTAAAATCGTGAATATGCATTAAAATAGTTGATTTCAGTTACATCTGTAGAATATTTATTGGATATACATACTGGCACATGTACATAAATCGAATATAAATTAATTGATATATATATGATTACATATTTTAAAACAAGTGAAAAGCTGTCAATGTGATCGCAAACCGGGTTTTCTTTTTTTTAACTGTATCCATAATCCATGTCAACCCTGAATTGATAAACACTACCTTACCTACCGTATCCAATGAAATGGAGTACCCTATTTGCAATATTTTGCCAAAAAATGAAGTTCAAAAGCTGGGGTTTTTTTTCCATCAATTATCAGAAATCAAAATTCTAGCAATATGCACACCTCTTATAATATACATGTATGTACAATTGATCTGCAAAAGAACAACTTCCTATCTTAAAAATTGTAGGAGAAGTTACACACTGTATCCGTACAATGAGGGTACCCTGTATACAATATTTCGCAAACGAAAAATGTCCAAGTTCCAAAGCTAGTATTTTTTTCATAAATTATTAGAAATCAAAATCCTAGCAATATGCACATTTCTGATATATGTACAATTAATCTGCAAAAGAACAACTTCATATCTTGAAAACTGTAGGAGGAATTATCCGTACAATGAGGGTACCCTTTTGGCAGCCAGCCGCCATTTTCACCATTTTAAATGTAATAACCTGATTTTTCAGTTGGAAAACCCGGTTAAAAATGCTATACTCTGTCCCAAGATATTTTGGATTCACATTTGGCTTAATTGCTTGATATTTATAAAAACCTCAGGATTCAAACGATGTTCATTCAAAAGTATGAAAAATTTCCAAGATTTCTCAGTCAAAACGCCCCTGTTAGCTTATCAGGTTTCAATACAATGCTAAACAATGTGATGTCTACGGAGATTTTGTATTGCAGTAAGCCCGGATGATAACGTTGAAATATTGCGCGATGTATTCCGAGTGTATTCCGAATGGAGAAAAGATGTAAACATTCCCCATTATAAATCTCCGTAAGGAATCTGTTTTCGTTCCTGTGAATTTTTCCGAGTGAAAGATGATAATGTGTCAATGAAATTATCTTGGAAAATATCCCTTTCAACTATTTCAATTGCACTTCTTTCACAGGTAAGTGTATTTTTATTAAAAATCGTCCAAATGTGCTGCATAAATATCTTGGGACAGACTATAAAAGGTCAAACAAGTCTCCAAATAAGATTTCCTTTGTTATTCCTCCATCTTTCATTCTCTCATATTCTCGGAAAATCCTTTGAATAACTGCATAACATCTTGAGTCTTATTTTAATTGCAGTCGAACAATCCAGTGGAGTTCTCAAATATAGGAAGCCATATGATATATCATAAAAAAAATAGAATGATAACTTGACAAGAAGGAAACTTTACGCTTTTAATGATCTTTAAGTAAAAAATATGTAAAGCTGTATGGCTCCACCCTATTTTCACTAATCGGCAGTTGCTACTTTAACACATGTTCATGTAATAGGGCATGGTCTCTACAATAAACTTGAAACCAATTAAGAATATTTTAGTCAAGTGACAGTCATGTGTGATTAGAATTTGATTTAGCTTTCTTTTCAAGAAAGCAAATAAAAATTTGAAAGATTTTATGACTTCCTTTGTATTAATACTAGGAATTCACTGTATCTAGGTTTCAAACGCTTTGTGTTCAAAAATGTCATGCATTTGTTCCAGGTTTTGAATTATCGATGTGGCCATTAGAGCAAAGCCTTATCACATTAGGTGGAATATAGTTGATTGCAGACATCTGGCCCATTTCATCCATTTCATCTACCTCCAATGAAGTGCTTGGAATCACCCTTAGGCTATCTAAAACAGCTATAACGTTGAAGAGATGCAATGAAATGGTTTTGATTTGGGAGGTGCGGTATGTGGGGATAATGTTCTTGTCCCAAGTATCACCTATCAAGTGGTATATCAGTTCTCCGCCTTCACTCCAATTCTTCTTGATATCAATTATTTCTTCACCTAGGAAAGTTTCCCATGATCAAAGTTTCGTAGAAAGATGTGAACAATCCAAGTTTAGCCAACCTTTCAACGGCAATATTGTCCTGTAAATATAAACAAAATATTATGTAATTGTAAATATTTAAATAAGAAATTTTTACAAACATGTTCCATATACAGCATCGTCTTTAATCTAGAGTACCAGTAGTTGACCCTTGATTTTTGTAATCTGGTCATCTGCTAAGTAGGTACAAGTGTTATAGGTTTGATGTTTGTCAAGCAAAGGCACTAGACACTAATTTGACACTTCATATTTTGACCTAAAAATTCATAGGGGTCATCTACTTCTATTAGGATACCATAACATTCTGATTTATTTCCAGGAAAGGCTTCTTACATCAAAGATATTGATCAGACAGCACTTGATCTACTTAGGTTCAATATACCTGTAAAAAAAATCTTTTTCAAGCTAATTTGTCAAAATTTTACTTAATTAATTTTAAGCATTAATAAACAGTTTCTAACGTTCGACACATTCATTTTAGGTTTAAAACTAGAATTTTCATTTCAACATTCAAAATGTAAACAAACGCTTTGTTTACATAGCAAAAAATTGTAATATCTGTAACTCTCTAATAACTCAACAAATGACGCTCAAATTTTGGTTGCCTATTAGAAATGCCTTACTGAAGCATTGAACAAACATTAGAATCGGAAAAATTATGTTTCTTTTTAATAAATAAAGGAGATCATTAAATTTGACATTAATTTGGTTGTATGTTTCGGTTTCATTTTCAGAAATAAAATGCACAATAACATCAAAGCACAAAAGCTAAAAAAAAACCTTGTATCCCAAAATACAATGACTGCTCTGAAAGAAGCTAAAAACTGAATGTAATTTGTAAAATATTTAAAACGATTCTTACTCTTTGTTTTCTAATTCTGTGAGTCAAGATGAATCCGACCTGGTTTTTTAAACATGACATCCAGTCACTTCGGCCATGGAGAGCAGTTGCACCAGTATTCAATAAATGCACATACTTCTTTTATGTATGAGGAATGACTGTATCGCTGATTATGGCTGAAACTCTCTTGAGCATGTTTGGAGCTCTAATTTATGAGGGGTTTTGTTGTAAATTTGTCTGTAAAATGGATTCCGATCCACGCTTACAATGTCTTTAAGCACTCTTCGAGCCTGCAGAGGAAACCAGATCAGGAAAAGAATTGCTTAAAATGTCTAGAATGCACTTCCTCTTTTGTCCGTTTTTCCAATATGATACACGTTTAAAAACTTGAACCATCTTTAAATCAATTATTCATTACAATGCAATTATAAAGTTACCTCTAAGCAGATTATTGCTCAGTTCGATTCACCCTAAGGCACGTGTGTATATACAAAGTGTATGTCAATTATGCTAATTATAATTAGTTCATTTCTTCGATCCTTCTTTTTTTATAAATTTTTTTGGATCGGACATTTTTCTTGGTTATACATGTATATTAATGAATATCGGAATAATAATGCTTCTTGTATCATCAGATAAAGGAATTGATGAAAAAGGATTTCTATGCTGTATTAAAACAACAAACTGTTCTTCCGTCGTGTTTTGAAGACTGGGGTTTCCCGCACTCGTGCGCAGTGGCGTTATAAAGGGCGAATCACAATATTCATCATCATACGTGTAGCAAGGTTTAGATAAAAAAGTTATAGACAGATCATGTATTATGGTCTAAGATTTTGTGAAACGTTTATTAAGCATGATGCATATTTTTACTAAAATACGCAACCTTTAGGTAAATAATTTATTCTTGCATTGACATGTAGTAAGAAAAATAAGACAGTTTCAAAATACCAGTCACAAAGGTAAGTACATTACCATAAAAAGTCTTGGATTTCTTCTGACAGAAAATGCAACAAGACAACCGAAAACTGGGGCCATTAAATAAATTGTCTTTAGATTGCTCCACATGGAAACCCAAAATCTAGTTTGGTGATATTAAAGTCACTGTGGAGTCAAAGAAACCTTGATCATATGGAGAGAAATCTTTTACAAGAAGAATGGGCTACGTATCGCTTCGCTCTTCATATGATCTTACTATTACAAAGAAATGCTTTATTCGTTTGAGGCATTCACTTAAAGCTGAACACCGCTCTTCAAAAGGCACCGTCACACATGCACCTGGTATATACACCCAATGATTCCGTTACACCCGATTGCACACCAGAAACTCATGACCGATATAAAGTATTTCTTAAGTGGTCTTTGTGCATTTTATTCTTGTTTTTGAGCAGTTATTTTTGTACATAATGCATTAACTTCTTCATTTGATGTTAGTGTTCTCCTGGCTTAGAAAAAGTGCGGCCTTTAAATATTTTGAACCGTTAAAGACAGAACTTTGGGAAAATAGCAGACAATCAGGAAAATGGAGAAAATTTCAATTTTCTTGCCACCTCTCACTTCATAGAAGACATTTTTCAATTTAAACTTTAATCAACAAAAATTAGTATATAAATCTTGCACTGAGTCCACTGAAAGGCATCTTTTGGTTGAAAAAAAAAATAATTGATGCTATATTTCTTCAGAAATTCCCATTTTAAATTATGAAGTTATTAAGAAATTCAAATTTCCTGAGAATGATTCACAGACAAGAGAACCGGCATTTTGTTTACATTTCTACCGGAAATGCTCATGGCTATAGACGCATGTAAAAGGCTGACAGCATGTCTTACCTTAAAACTAAATAAATGTAAAACAAAATAATCCGTTTTAGTGGTTTATTACTATGATATCACTCTGCTGATCGTAAATAAAGAGAACTAGGCCGAGAGTGACCTAGAATTTTTTTTACCCCTACAACAAATAAGCTAATATGGCATGAGGAGCAGGGCTTACACAGAAGCAGTTAAAATTTAGAACTTGTTATCAGCATTCGCTTGCATCCTACACGTCCTTCTTTATAAATTGGTCACCTACTCGTAGAAGGCAGCGGCCTTATAAAAAAGGTTGTAGGGATAGCGACGGTGAAAGAAAAATATGGGGGACAATGCCTTCTACGAGTAGTGTTCAGCTATAATATGAAGGTGACCAAAAAGGCTCTCCGCATGTATAGAGAAATCTATGTCGATAGAATATATTCAAACTATTATCTTATGATTGTAGTTATTTGAAATGAATTTTTTTTCCTAAACCCTTCCAAAATTGACTTGATTTAAGTATCAATGCACGCATTACCAATCAATTGTCACATATTTTTTCTCTGATCATTTGTAATGTACACAAACATATGTAAATAAAGTAGATGCTAAACACTATCTTTTATGTTTTCATTCGTTTAAGGGTATATTAAATGTTATCCAATAATCTATTCATTCATTTACCCATTACGTAAGAATTGTATCGAACTCAACAGTTATAATTTTGTTAAAACAGACCTTAAAGTAAATTTTTGTTTTCATCATAAAGTTTGTGCATCTTGCCTAAAGAAGTGATTTTTTTAACTCTAGGTATTCATATCTGTACTTAAGTTTGTAAAAAAAAAAATAATATTAAAATTGTTAGCATTTAGACGTGTTAAGTGATTAATAATACAGTTTTAAATAATAAAAACAAAATAAAGATGTCTGTCAAATCTTAATTGATAGCCGATGACCTGATTTAAAGTTAAACATCAATTGAAGCAAATTGTATATATGAAGTCACTTGGATGTGATATATAGTATGAATGCATGTGCATTGTTCATGGATGTTATTCAAATTGTAAACAGAATTTAACGGTTTAAAATTATAGAAAGTGCAAAGAGACTCTCATATATATGTATATGTAAATAATTGGTTTTGTGTATCAAAGCTAAAATGTGTCAACTTGGAGACGTGGCTTTTTACCACAAGAAATTCAGTGTTTTAAAAGTGTTATAATCTAATATCGACTTAATGAAATGATTTTGAATTTCATCTAGTATTACATGTCATTTGCAGAGCAGTGTTAATTTTTTTGGAGTTTTTTTTTTATTTTTTGGTTCGAAACGAAAACGTGCTGTTTTCAAGCTGAAATGTTATGATAACAAAACGCAATATCTCACATGATAAAAAAAAAAGAGTGTTGACCTCTAGACAATAGTACATTTTACATGGAAACTGTTCTTTAGACGAATGAAAAAATGTCGACTTTTGCGGGAAATAAATTAACTGGTTTTTTTAATATCATTTGTAGTTACAGAATGTATAAAAAATATTAACATACATATTTATTATAAATTAAATAAAGGTATAATGAATGTACAAAGACTCTTTAAAAGAAAACTGACTTTTTACTGAAAAAAAATTTATTTCTCATTCTAGGCGCCTAACTAATAATGTTGGGTTCACATTTTTTACGTATTTAAAAGATATCGGGCACGTATCTAAAAGAAATGAGTTGCGAAGTCAGACTTGATGTATAAAAACTTATTAATAGCACTGTTTCTGAAAATACTGTAACAAGAATGTAATAAATAATTGTAATTATGGAGAGAAAAAAATACCTCTATCAAGCAGATTATCCAGAGTCCATAGCTTTAGAGAAAATTTGGTTCACCGACCGCAAAGCTACAAAACAAGCAAACTATTGCGCACAAAGAACGTGCACTTTTGCACTATTTCTCACATTTCGAAATAACAACTATTATGATAGCAAAATTTTTGTAGTCATTTTTTCACTTATATAATGTCCTTATGTTTTTATTTTACGAAATTTCTTTACAACCCTCACTAATGTCGAAAATTTAACTGTTTTACGTCAACTGGTATATTCCTGCGCCGATCGACAGTCGCCATATTTACCTAGTATATCAAACCGAAACCACCAATTCTAAGCTTCAAGGCCGAGATCGTACTATATTTTCTGCCACCTCGTCGACAAGCAAATAGGCGGGTGTTGCTAAAACGCGGAACGGAACACGGAACGGAAAGCGGAACGGAACAGAAAATGAAAAAATACTATGACGTTTATCGCTTAAATATTGTAAAGATTGGATAAAAACTTTTACTTTGTAACATTTATTCATATCTTATAAATGATTATTATCAAAAGGTTGCTTAATTATTTTAAATCATTCCTACGAATTTCTATCAACTAATTCATTGCTTAATAAAGTACGAAACGGAGAAATGAAATTGACACTTATTGTGATTAAATAAGCTATTAAAATGAATTTCTAGTTATTTTCCTTCTGTAATATTATTGGAAAACTAGTGTAGGGTAGTTGGTTGAAGCATTTGGTTGTGTGTTTCATTACTTTGAAACTTATTTGGGATTTTATACTTATTTTAGAAAATTCAAACATGATGTACCCTCATCCAAATTGAATTTCTAGTGATCCATACTATTTTAAAAAATTAGTTATTATAGCATTATTAATATCAATAACGTGACCGACGAACAACATTCACTATCATTGTTACGAGGTTTTGCTACAACATCTGTTTGCTAACATTTTCGTCTTGCCATTTTAAAGATTATTTATCGAAAACAAAATCATTTAAATGAAGCATTAACGCTCTACATGAACTGCAAAGTCTTCTTAAAATTCTTCTAATATCGACGTTCGTTTACCTTCGTGATTGTACATTTCTGCAACTTAACCCAAATAGAGAGCTGGATATGTTTTTTGGTTTGATTAATTGGGACTAGTGATCAAAGCATATAATGTTTTTGTAAGAAAATCATACATTTTCTGAAATATAAACTTGAATATGGATAACGGTTTTAACAATTATTAAAAAATACATACAGTACATGTTTATCGTTTTAAGCTTGTTTAACACATCTATCAAATAAATAACATTATGAAACATTTTCCGAATTCCAATCCGTTCCGCTTTCCGTTCCGTTTTCCGTTCCATGTTTTAGCAACACCTATAAAAGGCGGGGCTAAATTAATAAATCAGTCATTGAATGCGGTTTATTCTGATTTTTTTATATATGGCAGAATACCCCCCGTCTATAAAGGGGGATTTACTATTATTTCTTTCAGTTTTTATTTTTGGGGATTTTTGTGTATTTTATTCATAAACATGTTGTAACATGTGTAAAGATATTATAATTTGACTATGACATACTTGATACATATACAATAATGGCTGAATCATGAAACTCGACCAAATAACACTGTTATACGCTTGAATAACGTTTTGAAAACTGCGCCTGAACTACATGTAGGCCGTCACGGTTCCAAAATGTTTCAGGTCGGGTTGGGTCGTAAAATTTTCGGTTCGTTTTTGGGTTTTTCGGTTTGGGTCTACTTTCAAATAAAAATTCATTTCTTTAACATACAACAGGTTTTTTTCTATTTCTTCCTCTTTTATAAGAAATCTTAATTGCTAGTTTTCTGTCTGAAATTCAAATTACATTTGATAATTTTTAAGTTTAATTAAAAAAAAATCTAATATATTTATTTAAAGAATTATTTCACCGCATATTATCTAACATTTTAAAGCCACATACAATGTATTATACTCCAACGGATAATTAGAGAAAAATATAGTAGACTTTATTTTTTGACGAAGCTCTTGATATGGTGTATAAATAAGTTTACCTGTGGCCGATAGTAAGGGTAAACTGGGGGTCCTGGACCAGTGTCCTCCATAGAGTTACTATGAAATAATCTCCCGGTATCCTCCCAGGGTGCGAGGATACATATCACGTCATCAAATGAGTTTGATTAACGACTGTCGACTACCCCCTGACTTTAGACTACCCCCTCACTGTAGACTATCCCTTGACTGTAGACTAACCCCTGACTGTAGACTAACCCCCTGACTGTAGACTGAACCCTAGACTGTAGACAACCCCCTGACTGTAGACTAACCCCCTGACTGTAGTACCCATGTGACTGTGAACTACCATTTGACTGTAAACTTCCTTGAATGTGACCTCTTTCGTTTTGATCAAGTCACTGAAACAAAACACGTAATGTTTGTTGTTATGATTGATATCGCCACATCTATTTATAGAGTACTACAGGTAAACCTGTCACGACAAGCACAATACACAAGATTAAACCGGTTTAAAAATCAATAATATGACGCCATTTTGGATTTTTCCCCCAAACATCCTTTTAAATAGGTTCATTTTCAGGCTGTTTATATAAATTGAGCTTTATAATGATAAAAAATCCCCACAAGTGGATTATAAACCCTTGGCTAGCGAAGAAGAAGCTTAATTAAAAGCATTTCCTTCATTTAACAGTGGCATAATTACGATGATTAGACAAATATGAGCAGTCTGTAAACAGTTTATGACATACATTTCATATATATATATATATATATATATATATATATATATATATATATATATATATATATATATATATATATATATATATATATATATTACCATACATGTAATATGCCACTTTCAAACGGCACAACCGTCTAACAGTACTTTCAGTACTTTGATTCATGTTTCTCGAGAAACATGAATCAAAGTACTGAAAGTACTGTTAGACGGTGGTGCCGTTTGAAAGTGGCATATTACATGTATGGTAATTATTGTTCTCGAAAATCCACAGCCAGTATCTCATACATGTACTAATGCTTAAATTATACTCGCACAACTGGTCGTGAGTTTCCTACATGGATAATTCTGTGGAAATCGTAGTTGTGAACACAATCCACACTTTGCAAATGTTGTGTCTCTTTATCGTCATCTTTTGGGGAAAACCCATAGATTTTTCACAGTAGCCTTTGTAGTATAGAAGTTCGTATCCATATGTTTGTATCTATATGTTTGTATCTATATGTTTGTATCTGTATCAGTTGACATTAAAACTCCGTTTTCGGTAATACATGTACTACATATATATGTTTTTGATTGCCCCAGAATGACTCATTAAATATGTTGGTTGCCACCACATATTGAATGAATAGATTTAATCAAATCCAAAGCATTTTCATCACAGTACGCCCAAAGAAGGGGAATTTTGGTTTTTTTCCCTTTTGACCTTTGGGTTGACACCGCAAAGGGGAACAACTTTTGAAAAGTGTGGATTGGACTATTGTGCTTTAAAGATATTGTAGATTTCTCAAAGTAACGAGAACAAATAAAGCTTTGGTATGATAAAATACTTATCAGGTTTTTACTAACTATTTGGGCATACATGTAGTATGTTTATTGTCCCTCTCGAGAACATTTTCCCTCAATTTCTTCAAAAAAGTTGCAGTCTCGTGGACAATCATACTTGCTTTTGTCCTCATAGTCAGTACATTTAGGTGTACAGAAAACGGAATGGTTTACAAGAACCTGTTTGATAAAACTGGTATTGCTTTTGGATTGCACGTCATCATGAAACAGAAGAGTCAATCAATATTTTTATCTTCAATTTTAGTGGATTATTTCCATTTGCTCACTAAATTTGAAAAAAAAAATATCATACAATATTCAGTCGCGGCAGTTTCATTAATTAACGTTTTAAAGTACATTTGTCCTATTGTATTTAGCTATAGATTTATTCAAATCATTTAAATGAATTTGGTAAAGTCACATGTATATTTGATCGCTTCTCAGTACACTTTAACACGGATAATTTACTTGCTACATTAAACTTTTCTAGTTATTCAAAATTAGTTTTTAAAAACACCAAAAAATAAAAATCCAAGTTGAACGCATGTTTTTCTGTCCGTACAGCTGTGTATATGAATTTCATTTTAATCTTTGCATGTATATGTACTATACAATAGAGCTAGGGTTCGCAAATCCCGGCAATATTTCCGGAAAGCTATAGTTATGTAGCTCAGCAGAATACTACAGTCATCTATGAAGCACATTTTTTGCCTTCATGTTTCATTATTTATCGCAAATATAGCATGGATGTATATGCTTCGGCCGATGTAGCATTTCTTTGAGTGATGACACTTTCTAACTGGTGTGTATTTCGATTGCGAGTCGCAACAAACTGACGCATTTATATAGGCCCGCCTATTTGTAAATGGAAACAAATGTCGAAGAAAGCTCATAATAGAGTTGTACTCGCGAGTTAAAAATTATTTGAGAACAAAAGGGGCGATATTTACGCACATGTGTAAATAATGTTATCTGTTAGTGAAATAATCCCCCCAAAACCAAAGAAAAGGTTCTCTAATAGCAGAGACGGGCGGATATGGATTAAAGTCACAGATTGTACTTCGCTCATCAAATTGCGTTATTCAGTTTATTGTGAAAAAATTCGTCAAGAACTCTTTAGTGAACAAAATTATTATATCTTGCATTACCGTTCATAATGTACCATAAATTAAATGTATATGGAATATTGCATGAGTTGAACCGATTGTTTTTTCTCACAAAAAGCTAGCGTTTGATGCTGCAAACTAGAGATACATGTACAGGAGCTGACAGGCCGTGAAATTCATAAGACATTTCACAGCAAATGCCTTTAATCCCTTTATTTCTTTGAAACATCGTAAAATGTGTTTATACATGTATATATATGTAAATTTGTAAAATGGCGACTCGATTTGCACGTAAATTTTAGAATCCGAGGTCGATCGATTAGCGCGTTTGAGAGAAAGTCAGCAGCAAGTAAAGCGTTAACATCAGTAGTAAATATTGTCTGATGAATACTGAGGTGCCTGTAATAAAATTAATGTTCCTACAGACTGAGTGGGTTACAAAATTAGGTACATGACAGATCAGTCAAAAATTAAACACATTTGTATCGTATATTTCAAGTTTTTGGTAAGTTAAAAAAAGACATGCACACTTGTGGACGAAAGCGTGCCATTGATCGGTTAAAGTTCAATAAAATGTAATTTATGTAATATTCATTAATATTGTCAGTATCTGTTGTGAATTCTTTGGAATAAGCTACATCAAAACAAATATTCTTCCTCAACTAAACTTAATTTGTTGAAAATGGCTGAATTTATCGATGAAGCCTAATTGCTGAAATATGAAATGGCAAACCTGTTTAAATAGTGGGTTTCTGACAATTGTTTACATCATAAAAAACAAGAAGCGATAATTGTGAGATCTCTTAGCCAGTTATCGCAGTGATATAGTTTATGCAGTCCTGTAACCGAGTTTAACGTCACAAGTGGCAGTTGGTGCATAAATTATCGATACTGTGTAAGCAGACAGGGTAACGGCTCATTTAAAATAAAACACAATTTCATAAATTATTATATGTACAAAATAATTAGTTTCTATAATGCTTAAAATATCTGATAAGATTAAAATTAGTTCTCATACTGAAATCGACACATAGATAAAACATTGCGTATAACACTGCATACCTAACAGAGTTATCGTTCCTTATCCGCTAGGGTCCCCGTGAGAAATACTCTTCCGGTCAGGACCGTAGCAATAGACCGTGGCTATTTATAGCCACCGTCTAAAAAGCGTCTAACCTCGATAGCGGGTAATTTAATCTGTTTTGTAATGCGCGTGCGCATGATTGTAAAATGAAAAAGAAACCAGATGATTTTCGGGTTTTTAAAAGGAATTTTCATTGATTATTAATTAGCGAAGCTTGATTGAGAAAAAATAAAAACAAATTGGTAATCTCCAAGTACCAAATAATAATTTTCTTTAATAATCAATGTGCTGTTGATGGATTCTTGATTCAGAACTACAAGGTTCATTAAGGTTTTGTTTGTATGATAAGGAACTAAAACAATAATGACAACAAAGCAAGCCAAAAAAAGCCTTATAAAAACCTTAGAAGTTGGATTCCTAAAACTACTTCTCGCATTCCCCCCAAACAAACAATGAAACCACACCTGAGAAACTTGTGTGCCTATCGAGTACCTGTTAATCAGCTGAAATCACTGACTCACTCTGATAATCATCAAGATATCTTTTTTGTGAAGAAAAACAAAACAGCAAAAGTTTATCTGCGTTAGGTTGGACACAGCTTAAACAGAGACAAAAGAGGCAATCGAGATAGTGTGCGTCATTTGAACAAGGACATGAAGTTTGTTATTTAGTTTTGTTTTGTTTCTTCTGTCTGCAAAATAATTATTCTCATGGCTGCTTGAAAATTAATAAAGGATAGGCATTTTGATCAATTTAGGTGGATTGTGTCTGTTTTGGTTTTTAATTTTTTAATTAAGTTTTGTCAAGATTGAAACATAAATTGCTTCTGCTTTTTTTCTATAGTATGTTGGAAGTGCTTTATTTAAGGCTTTAATTCTTAATTTTACTTAATACTATATGTATAAGAAAAAAAACATATTTGCTTAATTAAGTGATGAATTTCAGTAATCTGAATATATAACACCCAACATACCAAAAAGAGGTTATTAGAACAAGAAAATTAGCATATAAGGATTTTAAAATCTTATTAAGGTTAACCTATTTTACTCTTTCAAGATAGAAAAAAATGTTTACCCTGCTGACATTCTGTGAAGAATTACTGGTATACATAAAATAGAAAAATTCAACATATTAACACTTTAAGCAATGGTCTATCATATGGCATATTTGAATCTTTCGATACATGCAGCTTAAGCGGGTGCAAAAATGCCACCTTGGCACCGGCATAATTATCCGGCACAGTGTTATACACTCGAGATACCGCATTTACTTTGAACAAACGAATGTACATTTCTAAAAGTCCAGTGTATATTGTTTAGGTTCTCAGGTGTGGTTTCATTGTTTGTTTGGGGGGAATGCGAGAAGTAGTTTTAGGAATCCAACTTCTAAGGTTTTTATAAGGCTTTTTTTGGCTTGCTTTGTTGTCATTATTGTTTTAGTTCCTTATCATACAAACAAAACCTTAATGAACCTTGTAGTTCTGAATCAAGAATCCATCAACAGCACATTGATTATTAAAGAATGATGTTAAAAATATATAAAACAAAAGACAGTACTCTTCCGATTTCTTGGTATTTAAGCCCAAAAGACAGAGTAACTTAAGTTATAGGAGAGCAAAGTCGTGAATTATTAGTTCATTAAAAAATGACTGCCTACTTATTTTTAGATGGGAAGGATTCGTCCAATGTCCACCCCTCTAATACTCCGGATGATTTTATCGTTACTCTACCTAAACAATATACACTGGACTTTTAGAAATGTACATTCGTTTGTTCAAAGTAAATGCGGTATCTCGAGTGTATAACACTGTGCCGGATAATTATGCCGGTGCCAAGGTGGCATTTTTGCACCCGCTTAAGCTGCATGTATCGAAAGATTCAAATATGCCATATGATAGACCATTGCTTAAAGTGTTTACAACCACTTTTGTTATCATTGTATCTCACCTGTTAGGTGCGATATTTACCTTTCAAAAATAAATTCCTATAGGAAAATAATTCTTCCCATAGGAAAAACAATATTCCTATAGGTAATTTGAAATTTCCTATCGGAATACAAGAACTTCCTATAGGAATTTCAATTCCGATAGGATTTGATAAAATCCGATAGAAAAACTTAATATCTATAGGAAAACTACATGTCTGAATCAAATTCCTACAGGAAATACCATTCTCCTATAGGAAATATAATTCCTATAGGACTTTTAAAAATTCCTAAAGGATTGTCAATATTTCCTGTAGGAGAATCAATTCTCCTATGGGAAATATCATTTCCCGATGGGATATTAATTTTTTAAGGTAAATATTTCACCTGTCAGGTGAAACACACTCAAAAAAGTGGTTATATACTCTCTAGAAAATGGTGCATCATTTGGTATATTTGGATTTTTCCGAAACTGCATTTTAAGCGTGTGCAAAAATGTCACCTTGGCACTGGCATAATCATCCGGCACAGTGTTGTATGTGTGCTGCAAAATTGTTGAAGATAGTTACGTCAGAAATAATATGCTGCCTATTTTTCAAGCTTGCGAAGTGACTCTCGAGGTAAACGTTATCAAAGAATCTTATAACCCACCATTCTAATTTGATATATCTAAACAGGAAATTCGCAGTATCAGGGTTTTTATAGAAAAAAATAAAGCAACGACCAGTTGAGACCTGTACCTACAAGTATTGAATCCTTTGCGTGTGTTTTGTGTTTGCGGAAAAAGAAACTATGGGGCCAGAAGAGGTGTATGATTATAAAATCAAAGTACTGAAGTACTGACAGGAGTTGATTTTATCGATTATTATTATCATTATAGTGCATATTTTTGGTTTTGAAACACACCACAGGATGAGGATGCCTCCCCTTCGACCCAGACTCAAACCCAAGCTCCGACCCAGGAGACATCAACCTGGAACACGACGAGTACGACGGAATTGGCTGTAATTGTTTTCAGTAAGTTTTTTTTAAGGAAAATAGAAAAAAATTAAAATAGAAAATATCTTAAAGTTGAAATTGTTTTAATTATTAAGATGAGCCTTGGATTCATGTAATAATTGGAAGAACGGCTCTAGTGATTGGGGCGTTTTCGGTTCTCGCGATATGTGCATTAAGAAGAAAATGTTGTAAAAAACGTATTGACATTGGCGTGGAATCCGAGTCCTTGACTGAGTTCGATGCAGTAGTCATGAGAGATTTTGAATTAGAATAACATTTTTTCAGTTGTATACTAGTTATCGACAAGGCCCTAAGGAGACGCATTATTAATCTACCACTACCACCACCACAGCCAGCTAGACGACCTCCTCATCGACCTGCCACACCTCCCCAACCCCAACAGCTCCGTCGTTCAACGAGGCATAGGCACCGGCCCGACCGACTGTGTTGCCAGACATTGTTTCATAATGATGTAATATTATCATTATTCATTATTTTGTCTTTGATTTTAAATTGTAATTTTTGTTATTTTGTTATTTTTTACTTACCATATATAACATGTTGAAAGAGGTAAGTTTCCATTTCAAATGCTTTTTCCCATTTAAAAGTTTCTTTTTACTTTAACACTTTTACTTTGTTGTGGAGGAAAAAACAAAGATTTATTAATAGCATTATTGATATTAAAAAACGTGACCGATTAACAGCATTCACTATCATTGTTACGAGGTTTTGATGCAACATCTGTTTGCTAACCTATTCGCCTTGCTATTTTAAAGATCATTTGATTGAAAACAGAATCATTTAATTTGATCACTAACGCTCTAAATGACCTAAAAAGTCTTCTTTCTTTCTTTTAATGTCGGCGTTTATTGTCTACATCTTTTACCGTTGTAGATATGGCAGATTCCTTACGTTTACTTACGTAATTGTACATCCCTGCAACTTAGTCCGAAAAAAGAGCTAGATATGTTGTTTGGTTTAATAAACTGGGACTAGTGGTCAAAGCATGTAATATTAATTTTGATAACATCATACATTTTCTAAATAAACTTGACTATGGATAAAAGGTTCAACAATATTAAAAAATTACAGAAAGTATATTATTTTTAACTTGTATAACACATCTATTAAGTAAATAACATAATATAACATTTTCTGTATCCCATTCCGTTCCGTTTCTATTCCGCGTTTTAGCAACACCTAATATCTGTGATATCCATCTGGGAGATAGAGCATGATGATAGAAACGGACTGTTTTTGTATACTTAAACTAAGTGAAACGATGTTACATTGTTACTTGGATTTACTACCATATAACTTCTGTGTTTAATGTTGTGCCGCCGGGTTTTCAAAAGACCCTTTTTTGAGGCAAAGTAACAACATTAATGTGCAAAATTTAAACTTTTTCTCAACATATGGTTGTAAAGAGGACACTAATGAAACCTCTTTATATTTTTTCAGATATTTAAATTTTCGAAATCAGTCTGCAGCTGTGCAGTTCTTCCGAGTGATTAAAAAGACATTGTTCTTTTCTCGTATGCGTAATTTGCATTAAAAGCAACATACGGAACCTCATATTTATAGCTTCTTCTTTTCTATCTTTTTGCAACACTTTTGGTCAGCTTTGGGCAGGAACAAGCCAGCTTAAGAAATCTATATACAATGTTCATGTATTCTTTACCACAAATGTACAAGATGGCCGCACATCCCCCTTACGAAGTCCGTGCAGCCTCGATCGAAAGGCAATATTAATACCCCAGTGGGAGCTAAGGAGCGATCAAAAATAATATAGCAATTCATTTCAGCTTTAAGCAAAGACCATCGAAAGGACTTTCTCGAAAGCAACGAGGCTGCGTTTGCGTAGGTTCACTATAGAACTCACAAAACAAGTCTTAACTTGGTGTATTCGTTTGTTGGATTGGAAAGCTGCAAGAGTAATCCTAATTTGCTCGTTTGCAGTATGGAGATCTCCGGTATATCTCCGTTGTCTTCTTTCCAAATAGCAGGTAGACAATGGAGATCTGCTGAGAATATTCAAGTCCAAATCTGGAGGAAGCAAACAAATATACCCTAATAAGTCTCGTGGAATGATCGATGATGAACAAAATTTATATTAATCCGTTAATTTACCCTTATTTACAGAAATTATAGTGTTTATCCCCCCCCCCCCCATTTTTATACATAGGATTTCTAACAGATGACTGGTTTATCATGGAATTTTACAGGGCGATAAAGAATGAAAACACCTCGAGGCGATTTTTTTTCTCAAAATTCGCTTCCGTTTGTTCGTTGTTTCCTGTCCTAAGTTATATACTCTTGTTTCTACGAGATTCAGGAAACGGTAAACACTTTAACAACCACTTTGGGGTGACCTTTGTATGTAGAGTTGTTAACTTGGCATATCTTTCGGTGTTGACAGGAATATTTTTTCGGTTTTTTTTTAATCACAAAAGCTGGTATTTTTTCTTAAAAACTAAAATAAAAATTCAAGTAATATGCGCATCTCTGATACATGTACAACTGATCTGCAAAACATCAACTTTCTATCTTGAAAATTTCCGTACAATAAAGGTACCTTGTTTGTAATATTCTGCGAGAAAGTGACGAAGTTGATTTGCAAAGCATCAACTTCCCACCTTGAAAACGTTATTCGTACAATAGGGGTACACTATTAATCCTCAATATTCTGCAAGAAAATGACTCAACAACTGATTATATATGTAAAATCGATTTGCAAAAATCAACTTCCCAACTTGGAAACAGTCCAACAGCTGGTAATTGTTCTTTATCCTTACAACAAGGGTACCCTATATGCAATATTCTGCGAGAAAACGTTTAGCAGCTGGTATATTTTTTTCATAAATTATCAAAAATCAAAAGTCCAGTAATATCTCTGGTACATGTATAATATGTACAATCAGTATGCAAAACATCAACTTCCTACCTTGAAAACTGATAAAGAAGCTGATTTTATAATTTATATAGATCTACAAATGATTTTCAAAACATCAACTTCCTACCTTGAAAACTGTTGTTCTTCGTACAATAGGGGTACCCTATGTTCAAAATTCTGCGGGAAAATGATTAAGTTCAACAGCTGATTTTATATGTAAATTGATCTGCAAAAATCAACTTCCTACATTGAAAACAGTTAAACAGCTTGTATTTTTTTCTTCAAGTACCGAAAATCAAAATCCAAGTAATATACACATCTCTGATATACATGTATGTACATGTACAATTAAATTGCAAAACATCAACTTCCTATCTTGAAAACTGTAGAAGGAATTATCCGTACAGTAGGGGTACACTGTGTGCCCTTTTGGCAGCCGCTCGCCCGATCGCCATTTTCAACATTTCATAACCGGATTTAGTCGATTAAAAATAGAATGTACAGAAATAAACCAAAGAATTATATATGATTTTTGTCTAATTTGGATCCTATAATTTGCTAATTTTAAAGTGATTCAAGTACATTAATTTGTTGTGTTATTTTATAAAAGAGTTGACATAAAATATATATTTCACCTATTTATTTAATTAAATACGCATTCCCTGGCAGTATATGACGTCAGAAGTGACGCTATTTTTATAATTCAATCAAATACAGTCAAAAATTGACATTTTTCTGATCTTTTTTCGAATCAGAAATATAGAGCGACTCTTTGAACAAGAACGAATTTTTTGTCACTCATACACTTTGTAAGTACTGGAGAGATACATCTTTGGTGAAAATATTTTGTTTGTTCAAGCAGTCGCTCAATGTTTCCTTAAAGAAAAACTGCTTCAAAACAAGCCGTTTTATGCTAAAAATGCAAAAAATGGTCAGAAAAAGGTCAACTTTATGATGTCATAATTTTAAATTGTGTGCACTGAAATCAAAATGAAATTATGAAAAGACTTGAAATGTGTATTTGTTCAAATAAAACAAAGAATTACAGTAAATTACAATGTTCATTTAAGGGGGCCATTTTAGGCTCAAACCATATATAGTTCTTTGTAAATAATTATGTACGATATGCTAAAGGATTCTATTATCCCAAATATTTACAAAATATATCTTAACCGTACCCTAATGTGTATTAATACAATTTACATTTACATAAAAAATGTTGAGCTGTCAAGAATACCAAGAATAGAAAACTCAATTGTCAGATATATAAAACAATTTACAACATATGTTACGCAAATTATTTCCGTACATTGGCGTGACGAATAAACCAACAAAGCTTCTTTAAAAATCAATAACTTCACATTGAAGGTAAAATGTTGTCCAACCTATACATACTTCATCATAACCCAACAAATGTCCGTCAAGGAAGATACCAGTGGGTATTGTGCATAAGAGCCGTAAACTACTTACGGGTAATGTGTTTACAATCTACAACCTTATGTATTGTTAGGTTATATGTAAGCGTTTAACATATTTTCTGCTTGGAAACATATTCTTTATATCATTAGAGATAGAAAATAAGTTTGAGGTTCTGATGTCGACCTATGATCCGTTTCAACAAAGTTGCAAAACAATTATTCTACTTCCGGGGCGTTTATGAAAACTTAGTAAAGTGTATGTGGGTTTTTACAAAGCCGGGGTACTTTTGTTGAAACGAAAGAAAAAAACCTTTACAACACCGGATTTTACATTCGCAAGATGTTTCCAGCTATATTATTATTGTATTTTCACTTCATCGTTAAAATTTGAAACGAAAGCTTTGTTTAAATAGCAAAGAGTTTTAAGCTCTGTAACTCGCTTATAACTCAACGAACAAGATATCTGTGAGCCAATGCTCACTAGTGATACCCCCGCTCTGATGTGAATATGCAAAATAAGAAGTCAACATTTAACAGAAAGCTGGCATCCGATTGGTACATAAATATATCCCACAATATGGCATGCCTAAACAAATACTGTGTAAAAATTTCAAGCATCTGCAATAAATAGCTGCTGAGAAATCTTTGAGGAAAATTTGTTTAAAAATTTTGGCTAAAATAAACAAAGTCGTTATTTAACAGATAGTTGACGTCCGATTGATACAAAAATACATCCCACAATATGGCATGCCAAAACAAATAGTGTGTTAAAATTTCAAGCATCTGCGATAAATAGTTGCTGAGAAATCTTTGATGGAAATTTGTTTGAAAATTTTGGCTAAAAATAAAAAAAGTACTCATTAAAAAGGAAATTGACGTCCGATTGGTACAAAAATACATCCCACGATATAGCATGCCTATACAAATACTGTGTAAAAATTTCAAGCATCTGCAATAAATAGTTGCTGAAAATTCTTTGACAAAAATTTGTTTGAAATTTTTTGCTAAAAAAATAAACAGTCGTCATTTAACAGGAAGTTGACGTCTGATTAATATTGGTACAAAAATATATCCCACGATATGGCATGCCTATACAAATACTGTGTAAAAATTTCAAGCATCTGCGATAAACAGTTGCTGAGAATTCTTTGACAAAAATTTGTTTAAAAATTTAAATAAAAATTTAAACAAAGTCGTCATTTAACAGAAAGTTGACGTCTGATTGGTACAAAAATACATCCCACGATATGATATGGCATGCCTTAACAAACACTGTGTAAAAATTTCAAGCATCTGCGATAAATAGTTGCTGAGATAAATGCGACAGAATTTTTTGTTATGGACGGACAGACAGACAGACACACAAGGGTAAAACAGTATACCCCCTCTCCTTCGGAGCGGGGGTATAATGACCCTCAAATATTGACTGCCTATTAAAAATGCATTTCTTAAGCATTGTTAACATTAATATCGGGAAAATACTTTTTGACCACAATCCTGACCACGCCCCTTTAAGAGAAAAGAAAGCCTCCGTGAAATTGTTTAAAAGGATTTATTAGCAGTTTTACCTACTGGATTTGGGAAATCTCATGTATTTAAACGTTTGTCTTACATTGTAAGTTTGTGAAGAACATATCTTGTACAATAATTGTTACTGTGCCATTAAATTCTATTATGCAACAAGCTATTTAGAGGTTAGAAAACTAGGAGACATAATTGTTAATGTCAAGCAGGATATTTCTCTACTATCCCAAAACAGTTCTATACTGGACACCCAGAAGATATTTTAAACTCAACTCTGCATCAAATATTTTTTAAACCAACGGAAATATACAAAACATTCATAGTTGTGGATGACGCCCACTGTGTGGTTGAATGGGGGATGACTTTCGTCCTGATTTTAGGTTAATGGCAGAGCTTAAAACCTATTTTGGAAATGTTAAATTCCTAGCACTGAAAGCAAAGCTAGGAGAGATGCACAGAGTGTTATAGCCAGTCATCTAGACATGAACAATTCATTCCTATTAACAGCACTGCTGCCCGGAATCCAAACATGTGTTTTGCTATGCAAAAGAGTTCCTTCACCTGGAGGAAACAACTCTGTAAAAGGAACATTTGATTTTTTTCTTTAAGCCACCTTTTTCAAAGAACTTCTTCAACTTAAATTAAAAAAGGTTTCCCCTTACATAAGTATATACAAAGTTCCAGTGGTGTGGTTACTAAGTGGAGTTGACTAGCGCGTTGGTTCCTTCTAATGTTCTGAAACTGAAAAGTGATCTGTCCTAAGTTGTGAAGTATCATGCTCAGCAATCAAAAGAGGATGCAAATATAATAAGTTTGTGAAATACTTTTACTGAAATGTGTCCTTAAATTCCATTTGTAGCTTATCAAGTAACAGTCAATGAAATAAAAAAAATTGCCAGGTCTGATTCCCCAATAAAGCTTGTTTTTTGCTACAGTAGCTTTGGGTATGGTTGCGATTTACGACACGTGAAACGGATGGTATATGCTGGTTCCCCTTCCTGTTTTGAAGATTTGTCTTATATTTAGACTTCTTTAGTTTAATTACTTCAAGGACATTTTTACCTTATCATATTTAAACCTTTTACTTTTTTATTATTAAAATAAAAGTCAAATAGTAAATAAATGATAAATAATCCACAGGGGCCAAGTCCGTTTTAACATTAATTTCAATGTAACCATAAATAAAGAAAGGGGTCGAACTCTGACCCAGATAAAAAAAAACTACCAGCTCGCTTCAAAAGCCTAATAAATCAATTAATTTTTAAAACACTCGCAATATGCATGTATTTTTCAGAAAAGTAATGTCTGAGATACACTCATGTCGAATTTCAAGTTGATGGGTCTTAAAATAGCGGAGATATACGTCATTATTCTCTCAAAGTCGCCAGTTTATTTTTACTCGGACATTTACCGGTCCAGGGCTCATGATAGGATTTTGCCTATGACAACAGCAGTGTTGCAACAAGTCGGGAAACATTCGCACTAATCTTTTAAAATCTCACATCTAACGTATGCTACTTACATTCTTAAATTCCGATAAAATTCCTAAAATACTCTCCAAACTGAGCTTTTATTCTGCAGCCACATCAACTTCTAACCAGACCGGCCATTGTGATAGCTAATGTTAAACTCAGTTTCATTGGTTAACATTCCTGATGGTCCAATCAGAATCAGTCTTTCTCGAAGACGTCAAAATGGCTGAAACTGTCAGAAGTCAATGTGGTTGCAGTATAAAAGTTCAGTTTGTGACTCAAGTCACAAATTGTATGTATTTTGTCTGTATGTGACTATTTCATTTTAAGTAAAACGGCAAAATATCAGGGTAATGTCAGAATGGTGTATATTACAATAAAGGACTATTTATATGATCAAATAACTGCCCCTCCCCAATTTTAACCAATTCTTGTGTAGTATCGTTTAAAATCAAATCTTTATCCAAGACAGAGGTTGTCTAACATATTAGACTCAACATTAGTTACCATTGTCCATGGCCTGTCGATCTATGACGTCACTTAAGTAAATTTTGTTTCCAAATGTTAATATCGTCATTTTTTCCTTGAAACTATGCCTTTGTAAATATAGAGCGCTTATATACTCAAGTACCATTTAAAATTCGATCATATATATATATATATATATATATATATATATATATATATATATATATATATATATATATCATTAAATGTTGCAAATTCATCCACTAATGCAATTGAAAATGTGTACCATTAGTGGTCAAGGTAGTAGTTATTTCACATTCTTTTTCCATATCATTAGAGGTTATAGTTTTTGACAGCCAAGATATGAATCTGAAATTATATCATTAGCGGACGGTTAGGTTGTTCGTTATTGATATAATTATATCATTAGTGGTCAACATCCTGACCACTAATGCAACATTATATCATTAGTGGACGGTGTATCATTAGAGGTTGCTACAATGCTTACTTTTGTTTACGTCCGAACTTACGCCTACCTATGAGTGGACGTAAAATTTTGGCTTAACTTTAATCGGACGTAACGATGCGCTCTTTAATGAAACGCAAAAAAATTTAACTAATTTCGTAATTACACCGGCGCAGCGCTAAGTTTGGACGTACGACCCTTTATGAAATGAGTCCCACTGACTAAACCTCAAAACCCGACTAAGTTGCGTTTAACAAAAAGGTGGAAACTTAGTCGGAACTAAATTTGGGTTTAAATATACGCCTGCTAATGGGTAGGCATAAGTCCTTCGTCTGTGCACAAAAATGGCGAGTGTTTTGTTTCTAAGGCAAAATAAACAGTTAACTTTAATTTTTGGTTTGTTTTATGTGTTATTAAGGAAAACGTTAGCATTTTTGAAATATTTGTACATGTACATTTAACTTAAAAATACGTATTGTTTGGTTCCTATTTCTAAATAAATTAAGATTAAATCCATTTGATAAATAATGGGCTTACATGTACCTTATTAAAGTATGTAATAAACATTATAACTCGTTAATGAATTTTACGAAAAGTATGAAGAATTAAAGATGGGTATACCCCGATAAATGATATAAACACAATACTGTCTAGTAATTAAAAAGATGCTATAATTCTTAATTAAACATGTATTCCCCAACAAGATAGATGTATATAAGTACGAATATAAGTACGAATAGATTATTGATTTTTAAATCAATACTAAGTAAGCATAGACTAGAATTAAATGTTTCTAATCAAATTTGAACCTATGAAACGAAACTGATTTCAAAATATTGAGAATACTCTTTTGAATAGGAGCAACTCAAAACGTTTACAGTTGTAATTTGTCCTTGTGTGTGGTTGTTTGTTCTTAACCTATATTACTTACAACTTAACAACACGTATGCATTCTCTTTTTTTTTTACTCCTAGTATCTTTACAAAACCGTATGAAAGCTACATGTATTTTGAATGTTTACTCGCATTTAGATACATGTACAATCAATTTTTGTTTCTTAAAATATTACTTAAAATATGTTTTAGATGCGTGCAGAGTGTGCATCAATTTAAGAGCTATTGACAAGGCTCTTGAAGATACTTAAATTTCACATGAACACTTTGAATTTTCGGAAATCAAATTCAATAATCTTATTAATTCTAGGTTGAAGTGATCAATTGCGTCCATATTTAACATCGATCGTTATGCTTTTAAAATAGGTTTACATGTACTATCAATGATCTTCGTGAATATGCATATGCGTTGTTTATTTGTACTCATTTAACTGAATTGATCTTTAATTAATTGAATTCGATATAGTTTTGTTTCATCATATTTAAGATGTTACAGTATATATATAAAGGGATGGGTTTTTTTTTATTTCGAAGTTGTCGACTTGCAATAAAAAAGCGTTGTTTTAGCAGTTTTACAACAGTGTGCATTATTTACAAATTTAGCTAGCGTGCATTTGTCATACTTATTTTAATCAAGATAATGTATACAGGGTTATTTTCGTCTCGTGTAATTTTTGCCCTTCTACACTTGCAAACAGTTTCGCTCTGTCACGAATTCGCCCAGGCACAGTTGTTATTTAAGTTACTTAATATTAGGCAGTAAAAATCAACAAGTCTTAAATTTGCCTGCTGACAACGAGGGTTAAATGATTGAAAATATAACGGGCGAATAATTCCTGTATATGATATATATTACTTTCAACCACCCCCATCCCCGAAAAACAAAACAAAACAATCAATCGATTAAACCAAAAACAGGAAAGGGAGTTGGGGAGACCCCGGCCACAAATGTTGATAATTTCTGTCTTGTTAATTGTTGACAATATCTTTCAAAACTATTATCATTTGAATCGCAGAAAATCAAGAATCGTTTCCATGCCATTGTCTCAATTATTTCAATATTGGAACGGAGGATGGAACTTTTCTTCCTTCTGTAGACATGGACAAGGTTCATGTAATGTTAGTTATACACTAGATATTTTCGATTTCAGTTGGTTGCTGTTTATAACACATGGTCATATTATTTTCTATAAATAATATAGTTATATGGTAAAAAGGAATCAAGCCTTATCCCAGCATCTGAAAGTGTCTAAATATATCTATATGAAGCATACTTATCATTCTGCAGATGTATGCGGACATATCTACTGTACCCTTTTGTTCTTCTAAAATTTCATTATGTTAAGAAGTCTAAAGGCATTTTGTTCTACTTTCATAAATATACACTGTTATGAACGACTTGCAATGTGCACAGTGGTATAGAATAACGTTCGTACTTTTGGGGACATGTACTATATATATAAATTGGAAAATTGATCCACCACAAATAATCATAGCCTCAAAGCAAAACAAAATACGATATGCGCATGCTTAGTACTCAGCGGAAATGTCTAAGTTCTTGGACATTTAAACCCTAACTTACGCCTCTTTCAGAAACGCAACTTAAAACCGACTAAATTTTGGCGTAACTTTGTTAGTCGGACTAATTTAGGCCCAAATAAAGGCCTTTTTGAGAAACGGGCCCCTGGTCTACAAAAAAGATCCGTAACGGTTATTAGTTGTTAGAAAACATGTGAAAACATCAGAACCAAATGGCATGAATTCCATCTACGTTCATTGATAGGTCTTAGAATATTAACAAATGCTAGTACTTTTTACATATATAGTCATCTACATCCAGTTTGATAATTATTACTTCGCTTGCTATGGTACAACAGCCATTGTTCGAGTTTCCGTCTTGATGACAACGCACTAGAAACGCCGTGGGAGCGCGGAATAAACGCAGAAGAAACGTTGCGATGAACGCAGCAACAGCTCTTTGGGGTCGCTGTGTGAATGCAGCCAAATGAAAAACAACTTGTTCAAACGCTGTGGATGCGCAGTGAGAGCGCGATAAAGACGCAGTGAGATCCCAAAGGACTCCGTGAGGTCTCCGTGCAAGCGCAATTGACTTATCACTGAGTCTACAATGCGATTAGCTGCGTTCCTTGAGCGCACCGACGGAGCTCTCCTGGCGCTGTTGGAGATCTTACTACGCTTCTACGGCGCGTTTATCAGAACGCAGAGCCACGGCCCGTACTTTGTGCATGTTGAAAGTGCGCGCCGTCGCATGGCATTCTAAAATGTTCAAGGCGATCCCACCGAGACGGACGAAGATGTCGTTGCGTTGTTACGGCGCTGTAGGAGACTCTAGTGCGTTTACCTTGGCGTTTTACGCTATTTAAGGATGCAGCAGGATCGCCGTGAGGACGCAGCCCCGGTGTTACAGGCGTTAAAAACGGGAATGACGCTGACCCTCAGCTTCTTTAACTTATATACACATGGAAGAGTCCACTGGAAGTAATGTTGGAAGGGTTATTCTATTCATATTTACACTTGCAAATGTTTTCCCTTATATAACACTGTTTGCGCAATCCGCTGTTATTTCTGCATAACATCATTATGGGTCAAGAGGTCAAAGTAGCGCATTAATAATCTAGGTCACTACATTTTCTATGTGCCAACCGACTTGTGCTGAAACATACCTATTAGATATCGTAATGAAAACATAATTTAGGCATAAAAAAATAAACGTATCTGTATTTTGTTATCCGAAGTTTAAAAAATTTATTTATTCATTTTCTAAAAAATATAACATTAATTGCGCGGGATAAATGATTCTGGTAAGATAGGCCTGTAAACAGAATAATGTTTATGGATCGACATCGAAACGAGGTGTTCTTGATAATTACAATCGCAATTTGTCACAGGAGTTAATTCAGTTAATGAAGATGGGGGAATAAGATGGCGCAAATGCCCATTCGGGTTGGTCGAGAAACACAATTTTGAATTTATTATTTTCCAATTAAATCTATTCAAATATATTATAACACGAGTTTGCCAAAAACACAATTTCTAACTATATTCAGTTTTTAATATATTTAAGGTGGAAGGCTACATCGTCACAACATGTCTGACTTCCGTTCGAAACGCCATTGTGTTCCGGATTGATAACATTATGTCGTGGTACAAAATAGCTATACACCGTTTAATTGAACTCTTCTAACTAAGGAGATAAGATAGGAAATCACCAAAACGCTTAGAAAATATGTCAATTTTCTTCCTGTTGAAAGCTTTTAACTAACATTGATTATCAGCTGTTTTGTACGGAAAACGTGGAATCTAAATAATATACAGTTTCCCTGCTCTGCTGCTATATTGGCAATACATTTTTGGCATGTCATCTGCAACAGACGATCATACATATGTGACGGATTATCGATATAGGTAAGCAGATGTCAAATTTTCATTTGAACTATATATGTATGATGAATATAAAACGAAAGTACCGTAGTACGATCTCTTGAATTGATTCTAACTTTCCAAATTAAAAAAAAACATTTGCAGTAAAAGACTTTCATTGAAACTTTGACATTAAACTAATGTATTTTGATTAACATAAATACAGCTAGGTAGCAATAGCAGTGGAAGCCCGGATTTGCAAGCCAAATGAGGGAAAGACAGAAGTCTGAAAAGGAGCATGTTTTTCATTTCCACACATGCATGTGTATCACTATGGACATCTAATGTATGTATTAATATGCGTATGGTTGTTGTTTATAATTGCTATTGTATATAAAAAAGTAAAAGGCAATTTATAATATAATTAACTACTTATATTTTGTTTTAAAGAGTTAAATATATATAATGCATTCATCAAAAGTATAATTTTTCAGCTTCAAACATTATCAGAAGCACTACTAATCTTATATCTACATATTTAGCATAGACTTGTTCCTCTTTTTAATTTTTCTTCGTGATTTTTATTAATTAAAAAATTGATCCCAAGATATTTGAGACCATGTAAAATAAAGAAAGACAACTCTTAAACAGGATCTTTCATACCAAGATTTTTGCAATAATTAAGTATTTCCTTTAATTTTTCAATTTCATTCAATTTCTTTTCTTCATCCCATTGACCGACGAATATTATTTATATTTTCAGGCTTTTGTGGGATTTTGTCCAGCAGTTTGCCTTAAAAGAATTTTTTTATATTTTAGTTTCATATTTATGTGGATTCCAATAAAAATCATAAAAACTTTATTCATGATTTTTTTTGTTTTTCATTTCTAAACTTAATAACATTTCACTTTCATAAGAATTTTAAAACAGAAATGTTTAAAATTTTGATAAATAAGGGGTTATCTGGAACCAGACTGATATTTTAAAAATTCTCTAGAAAATAGTGTATTGTATTTTGAGGTCTATTATTGTTGAATACTGTGCCTAGTATTGGTAACAAATGCATGCAACAAAAATCTCCTACACTTATTTGGTGTAGAGATCCACCTTAACAAAAAATAAGAAAAAAAAATTTGCCTGAAATTTTGTAAAGTGGGTCATCTCTCCACGTTTTTGTTGATTGAAATCGGTTTGTTTTCCATTAGACCTTAATTAGACTATGAGAAAAATATGGAGCCCAGACCCACTCTATAAAAGAAAATGCCTTAATGTTCTAAAAAATGACATCATTTGCAGGTTTTGATACGTATACGCCTGTCTGAGTCAACATATTCCAAGTATTGAACATATTTATATGTTTAAAATCAATGATATGTTAAATATATATTGTATTAAATGATTTTTTTTAAAATATAAGATTTATTTGATATTTTAATTTTTGAGTAATTTTTCAGAGAATATGTTGTTGATATTCTGGAGTTTTATACCAAATCCTGATATTTTTTAACATGGTCAGTTTGAAATATTTGTTTGGTTCACAGTATTTCAATTCCAGAGTGTTAACAGTGTGATTGTGCTGTTAGACTCTAGATTATACATGCAGTTTGTTCATACAGATCTGATGTAAAATATGATTCATTAATTCGAAAAATTATATTTCTTGGAAGAGGGATTTTAAAATAAACATGACAATAAAAATATAGGCTAATCAACAAACTAATACACAATATGATCTTAACTCATTTAACAGATCTTAATCTTTAGACAAGAGGCCCATGGGGCCACATCGCTCACCCGAGCAACAATGGGCGTTCAAAAGATATTGTGCCATATGGTCCCTCGGTAGAATAACAAAAAATAAATATGGTAAAGTATTCGAATTTTACACTTATTTTTGCATACACGTAATCTTTGACATTGTACCTTCATTAAATACTATTTCTTACCAGAATATGAAAATCCTACGCAAGATATAAAACTAAACATATGGTAGGGGTACACAGTTAAGTTGTTAACTTCCAATTCCCTATATTTCGTTTTGCTCCCCCCCCCCCCAACTTTGTAAAGCGATCAAAATATATGAGAGCATATAGGTACATTTTTTTCATCAACTACTTACTAGTTATTGTATTTTAAAAACAAATATAATAGTTATTGTTTTTTATTTTAAAAATCCTACATGTATAGATGTGCTATGTCAATGTGCTCAATTCCTCAAATTAAAAACATTCAAAAAGATTATTAAGATGGGGGAATAAGATGGCGAAAATGCCCATTCGGTTTAGTAGTGAAATACAATTTTAAATTTATTTTTCCCCAATTAAATCTATTCAAATATATTATAATACAACTTTGCAAAAGCAAAATTTTTAACTATAGTCAGTTTTAAATATATTTAACAAAAAATAAGAAAAAAAAATATTGTCGGAAATTTTGGTGGTATCGAACCCGTAACATAAAAACCCTAGATATTTACGGTTAGCTTATGCCAGGTACTCTAACCACTGAGCCATTTCAGACACAAGAAAGGCAACTTTTTAAATATTATGTGTGACTAAGGTCACGAATTACCGGACTTGTATTATTTTTTCAATACGTTCAGTTGTTGGGATACAAAATGATATTTTTAAAGTATAGTGGGTCATCTCTCCACGTTTTTGTTGATTGAAATAGGTTTGTTTTCCATTAGACCTTAATTAGACTATGAGAAAAATATGGAGCACAGACCAACTCTATAAAAGAAAATGCCTTGAAGTTCTAAAAAAAGACAATATTTGCAGGTTTTGATACGTATACCCCTGTTTGAGTCAAAATATTCCAAGTATTGAACATACCTACAGGTTACAAATCAATGATTCGTTAAATATATAATATTGTTTTAAATGATTTTAAAAAAACCCATCAGATTTGTTGATACTTTAATTTTTTAGTAGCCTGTCCGACCGCGTATGGGTATTTTACACGCCTTATCCACCCATCTTCTTTATTTGTCTTCTCCATTATAATTAAATGACTGTTATTTACTTTGCGTACAAGCCAGGATAATTTTCCGCTGTGATATTTTCTTAGGAATAGCGATAATTACTTTATCCCCGCAACAGAAATGCGTCAGAACTATGGCAACTGTTTTAAAGATGTCGTTTTTATTTACTCGTGTCTAAAAAACTATCAAAATTGATGTAGATTTCACATCATTTATTGTATAAAGAGGGGGTCCCAGAGAGTAGGTATATACAGAATATCATTCTTTTATTTTGTTTGTACAAGAATTTAACATACTCTAATTCATATAGAATTTTCTAATGTTCAACCAAAATTTCAGCGTCAATCGTAGAATTATAAGCAAGATACAGAGCTCACAGTTCGCCTAGGTTTGAGTCATATTTGGTTCACATGAGTTTATTACTGAGTTTATTACATTCAGCTTTAGATTTTTAACTTGGTAATTCCTATTTAGCATTTAAAATGGAAAAAAAGAATGGCCTAAGATTTTCAATTCTTTTATTCACTCAAGACCAGTTCACCGGTATTTGAGGTTCAAAATCAGTTTATACAAATGTACACAAACACAGTCAAGGATCGCATGTACAGAAGGAGTAATAATGGCGAAAAAAAAGTTAAGTTTACAATTCAATAAGTTGTTAAAGTTGGTTTCTGGAAGAACAGACTTTGAAAATTTTCTTAATAAATATTGACAATTTTATTACTATTTTAATCTTTAGTTTTTTAAAAGATCTGTGTACAAACGTAGAATTGTGAGCAAATCTCTGTATCTTGTTTATAATTTGAAGCTTAACACTCAAATATGGTTAGTAAATAGAAATTGTAAACAATTAAACACAAGAAACATGCACTATAACAAATAAAAAACAAAATTTATTTTTTTGAAATGGATAATAATTATATATACATGTATATACCTACATATTTCCGTCAGCGATATCAAACTCTATTTAAACTGAATAAACTCGAGAAAATGCCGAGCATCTCAACAAAACCTATTGCATTACGCAAAAGAAAATGCCAAATTACCGATAGAATGAATTGTATTTCAATACTTTTTTGATACATCAGATTTTGCTTAATTTGCGCAGGTAAACAGTTAACTGTTTGATTTACCGAAGTCTCTGATACGTAAAAATCACGAAATACAGACGATAGTTCCCAGGTTACAAAGCATAAATAATAAAAACGAAACGAAAATCAGAACAAGCTAACACCAACGTCATGTGTGAAAACTGTCAACGCATTGAAATATTTAGCCTCAACTTACTTCACAAAATCGGCATCAATATATTTTGCATGTTTCAAAAATTTCCCTTCATACGCGAACTGTTGCACAACAAGCAAATTCATCATAGTCAGATCGACCCTTTTTCGTATAATGTCATGGCTGCTTTAAACACAGAACCTCGTTTTAGAAGTATGGAATACGAGTCTTGGTAAAATGGGTATGCAAACCCGGGCCGTGGCAAAATAAAAGACGGGGCAGATCGGCAATCGTCAATTCCAAATACGCATTATTTTGCAGCAATATTTACAGCAAATACAAATATACTGGTCCATCAAATATCCTGAAATTTTAATGAGATTGGCAAATTAATAACTGCCAATCTTTTGTTTTGCCCAGGCCAAGTCTTGCCTACCCATTTTACCGGATGCCGAACTCGAAGCTATTAAACTGATTGAAACACGCCTTTCCTTTATTATTATTTTCGTAATAACTCAGATTTGAAACAAAATTAGCACTTAATTTTTGCAATTTATATTTTCCTTCCCATAAGGATAATTTATGCTAAACTACGTTGAATTGGAATCAGTAGTTCTTGAGAAGAAGATTTTTAAAAATGCACCCCCTTTTTCTACAGTTTCAAGGTTTTCTCCGCTTTGAATACAGATCAGACTTTTATTTCTGCAATTTATATTCGCCTTCCCATAAGGATGCTTTGCGCCAAATTTAATTGAAATTGGATAAGCGGTTTTAGAGAAGAAGTTCAAAATGTAAAAAGTTTACAGACGGACAGACAGACGGACGGACGGACGGACGGACGGACAGACGGACGACGGACAAAATGTGATCAGAATAGCTCACTTGAGCTTTCAGCTCAGGTGAGCTAAAAATGAAGCATGCTCTTGACATTACGATTTTTATGAACGTCAAAAATGATCCGGTACCAATATTCAAGTTCTAACGAAACGTCGATATCATATGAGATACGTATAAGCTACTTTTTTAACAAAACTTTTTTTTAACCATATGTAATTTACATTAACTCTAGTAAATAAGCGGTTTCAAGATAATCTCCAAAAACAGGTACATTTAATATATATATATATATATATATATATATATATATATATATATATATATATATATATATATATATATATATATATATATATATATATATATATATATATATATAGGATATTATCATTTAATATATTTAAGCGATTTTCCTTACATTGTAATAGGTGATTAGTAATGTCTTATTCTACTTTACATGCAAAACTAAATTCTGAATTTTACCATCTTTTTAACGAGGGTAATCTCAAAATAAAGATGCACAAAATTTTCTAAATATCTGAAGTATCACAAATGTAGATTGTTACAATGGATTCGTATTCAGAAAATGAATTCTAAGGAAAGTATCATTTGGTTTGTAAAATTTCCAAGGCGCACACCTTTAATTTTTTCTCTAATTAAAAGAAATTTCTAATTAAATACTTCTTCAAAGCTTCGTTTTATTATAACGTCATAAAAGCACATTGGCCACGCTCACCTAACGAACACCAAAAATATCGTTTAATATGAAGTAAAATTTTCTTCTAAAAATCTATACATAATTTACATTTTTATGTAGTTTATTGTGTTCATTTTCATAAATGATATCGAAAAAAAAAATTAAAGCTCTAAATACCCTATATTTTACTAGATTAGATCGCGCAAAACATACGCGATGCAAACTAACGCCGGCCACCTTAAATCCATCTTCTTATTACATAACCTATTGAATTTATAGAGATGATGATCATGGTAATTAAGGTCTTCCGTTTCCAACGGAAGACCTTATTGTTATTGCTTTGTTTCTTTTTCCCTATTATTATTCTTGGTTTTTTTTCTTACGCATTTTTGTGCAGGCGATTTCTCGGAGATGGCTCAATCGATTTTCATGAAACTTTCAGATCCAAAAGATATTTATTTGAACTAAAAACATATTTTTTTATTTTGATGACGTCACTTCCGTTCTTGAGATAATGACGTTTTAGCGATTTTCAGAGGGTCGGCTTGTCCAGGGATCTCCTCCTAAACGCTAAAAGATATTGACTTCAAACTTTCAGGGATTGTAGACAAGAGATTATAAATGTGCTATTTGGCATTCATATTTGTCATACTCAAACGGCGTTAAAGCTCGCCTGGTCCCGAAAACTGAGACTAAAAAAACGTCGTAATTTTTCATGGTTTTCTTACTTTATCTTTTTTCTGAAAAATATTTCGTTAACACATGTAATGCAAAAAAAGTTTATATTTACAAGACCTTTCATTTGATATCAAGAAAAAGGGGCTGGCCCCTCAAAGTAGGGGACCAAAGGGCTCTAAAGTCTTTCATCTGTAGCCCATTCCTGAGGGGTATTTTGTGAACAGTTATAGAAGCAAATATGTTGATTTTACAGTTATGTATCCAAGCAATCTAATGATTTTATCATGTGTTACGTAATTAGGGGTTTTTAGGGGCCAAAAGTCCAGAATTTTGATCACATTTATCTCCGAAAGAAAAAATATTTTGAAATGAAGTATAGAAGAAAAAATGCTCAGAATGATGTATTAAATCATATGCAATTTTAAAAATTTCGTTTAACGGCCCTTATAAGGAGTTAAGGGATCGGCCCCTAAAATGTTCTTTCCCATATATCTCTAGAACGGTGACGAATTTCTAAACACTTGTTGAACAAAATTTGTTTAGAATTAAATGGCCTTTCATTTAATATCAAGTAAAAGGGGCTGGTCCCTTAAATAAGGGGTCCAAAGGGCTCTAAAGTCTTTAATCTGTAGCCCTTTACTGAGAGATATTTTGTGAAATGTTATAGAAGCAAATGTGTTTATCTTATAGTTATGTATTCAAGCAATGTAATGATTTTATCATGTGTTTGTAATTAGGGGTTTTTAGGGGCCAAAAGTCTAAAATGTTGATTTCCCATATCTCCGAAAAAAAAATTGAAGTGCAGTACAGAACAAAAGTTGTTTAAAATGATGTTCTTAACAATATGCAACCTTTAAACGTTTGATAAACGGCCCCTTAAAGGGGATAAGAGATCGGCCCCTAAAACCTTCTTTCTCATATCTCCAGAACGGTAACGAATTTCAAAACATTTGCTGAATAAAATGTGTTCAGATTTAAATGACCTTTCATTTAATATCAAGAAAAAGGGGCTGGCCCCTTAAATAGGGGGACCAAAGGGCTCTAAAATCTTTAATTTGTAGCCCTTTACTGAGGGATAATTTTTGAAAGGTTATAGAAGCAAATATGTTTATCTCACAGTTATGTATCGAAGCAATGTAATGACTTTGTCATGTGTTTCGTAATTAAGGGTTTTTAGGGGCCAAAAGTCCAAAAATTTAATTACCCATATCTCCGAAAGGAAAGATATTTTGAAATGCATTACTGATGATGATTGTACAAAATGATGTTTTTAACACTATGTAACCTTTAAATTTTCGTCAAACGGCCCCTATAAGGAGATAAGGGATCGGCCCCTAAAACCTTCTTTCTCATATATCTCCAGAACGGTAACAAATTTTTAAACACTGTTCACAAAATGTGGTCAGAATTAAATGACCTTTCATTTGATATCAAGAAAAAGGGGCTGGCCCCTTAAATTAGGGGATCAAAGGGCTCTAAAATCTTTTATCTATAGCCCTTTAATGAGAGCCATTTTGTGAATGGTTATTAAAGCTAGATTAGGTATAATACGTTTATATATCCTAACAATATAATGATTTCCTCTTGTGTTACCAAATTAGGGTTTTTAGGTACCAGAGGTAAACAGGATTAATCTTTTTCATCTTAATTGGAAAAAATGCAAGTATTTAAAACAGCAATGTAAGAGAACTTATAAAAAGCGATACATTACAGCATTAGTACTTCACTCCTTTTTCCATATCATGTTTTGTTGTCAAAAATCAAAGTCAATGGTGTCATATTTCCTTCTAAAAATCAAACGGAAGACCTCCTCGTTGCTCGCAACGAGATCGTGTCTAGTTATATATAACAGTTTTTCCTTTTTTGTATACTATTGATCATTGTGATCACTGAAGAGAACATCTGCCTTTACCAGTTTCTCTGTAAATGTCTTTATCGATTTTGTTGCCTCTTAAATTCGGTTAATGTTTGATTTATTGAGGGCTCAGTCTCCTTCTCGTGATCTGTATGATACATGTAATTCCATGCAAGGAATAATAAATTTAAACAACCCGTCTTTGTATTTTAAAACGTATTCGAATTGAAACAAGAGAATTACGTCATAAGGTCCTCGGTTTAATCCACCAGACTTTAATTAATTCCTATGCAAAAAAGAGTTCATATGCCTTTTTCAATGTGTAATGGCTAAGGCAGTCAGAGTAACAAGTAATATCAAGCAACGCATGAATCAAGTCACTGGTAGACTAGCACGGAAAATTATACAATTGTAGTTTATATGAAAAGAGTCTTTTGCAGCCTCTCCCTTTCATAGACCTGAAAGATCATGTTTTGAAAGAAGAATAAAAACTCAACGAAAAAATAAAACAATTTACGAAAACGTATTTGAATACATGTATAGTAAAAGGAAAATGTTTATCATATTAAATGTCACTGAAAGCACCGGTCTTTTGTTTGCAGAGTTGTCTGTGTTACAGAGATCTGTAGTACAACAGGAATAACATCTTTCTGTATCTATATCGTCACCCCAAATACCACAGTGAGGCAGACAGGAAGTTGCGCAACGTCTCACTAGAACTTCAAATTTTCCAAAAGTTTCATTTCGCTGGACCTGTTTGGATATAAAAAAAATGGAGAAAAGTAATAACTTAAATTTTACGATTTGAAACAATGAAACATGTATGATGATATATGTAGGAAGCTACCAGAAAAATCAAAGTACTGAAAGTACTTAATTGCACTGTTGAACTTTGTTGATATGTTTGTACTTGTGGTTGTACTTGTGGAGTTATCAAGAAACTAATTTTTATACAAATGGTGTCTTTATTTCTGAACTGGTCTCAAAGCTTCTTATTTTGAAAACTAAATCTATTTGCATTTTTAAAGCGGATAAAACTGAACAAGCAATCACTTTTCTGTGAATCGATGCTTCTACATACAAAGACTTCCCCTTTCGCTTGGTGCTTGGAAATAGCAGCAATCACTGCTAGTGTTTCATGATCATTATTGATTTTGTGTATGTAATGCAGTTTAATATGATTGGCATCCTGTTATTATTATCTTAAGATGATAATAATCTTAAGATTTGGGATATGATCTATTTCTGTTTTAGATATGATTTTTATATAGACAAATAGAAATTACAAACCTCTTTTTTACATTGTATTCTTAGCACCCCCTTTTTCATTTTTCCCCATTTTTTAACTCACCAAAAGCAGGGGGAATGTGATTAGGCATTTATGGTATTGATTATTTCTGTTTACTCTGTATCGGGTTCTGTGTCTTCTTAAGGTAAGACTGATGAAGAACGTAATGTAATGCAACAACATAAATCATTTCCCGACGTAACCGCGGGCCTAAGCTGATATTAATCTGCTATAATTAATCATGTGTCATTTTTTTCAAACATCAGACAAAATGATAAAATAGATACTGTATTCATTATTGATTCGATCTTGGCAAATTTGAGAAATATTTTTTTTTGGAATGGTATCATTTATATAAAATTGGAAATATTTTTACAAACTAAATTCTACTCACAGACCTTAATATGAAGAAAACTTGACATGACATTGTACATGTTCATATTTCGGAACATTGAAATTTGTTCTGAAACTGACAGCTGTTATTCGTTTCAATATTTCTTGATATTGTCGTGATGCCAATCTAATGTCATTATATATCTACATTCAAGCAAATTGATGTCCCCATACCATGCAAACGTTTTGGTGAGTTTCACAAGTGATGAAATTGGTCTGATTAGGGTGTAACACACAAGCGTCGAATTCCCATCTCGTTGTGCAGTTATAGCATTTTAATCCCAGGCTTGTATCAAGATTCATACCTGAAATTAACAAAAGAAGTTGTGTTTGCAGAAAATGAAAAGTTAGAAAAAGTGCAGCTTCACATTGCAAAACTGTAGTAAATTTTCCAAATAATTATTAAATTATCTCCTAAAGGACTAAAAAGAGAAAGAGAGAGTAAACAGACAAATTAAGAACAATCTTTCTTAGAAAATTCATTAAAAAAAGCAATGCTATGTATACTGTACAACAGGAATATTTAAACAGTATTACAGTTAAAAGTATATTGAGAAAATAAAACTAAACTCTCTTGATCAATTATACAAAATCAATTATTTTGAATTTATTTATTCATGAAATGCCACAATGGATGCTTGTTGATATTGTCTCATTTTGCAAGTGAACCTCAGATGATTTTTGTTGTTGACCTAAGCATATCAGTCTCTTGCCTCTTTTTTTTTTATTGATAACTCAAATAATAAATCACTATTCAAAGCGTTTGTATTTATACTCCCACTCCGAAGGACTGTACTGTTTTACCCTGTATGTTTCTTTCTGTCCGTCCGTCTGTCTGTTTGTTTGTAACAAATTTTATGTGGCATATTTCTCAGCAATTATTTATTTCAGATGCCTTTAATTTCAAGACACTATTTGTTTAGGCGTGTCATCTCGTGAGATATGTTTTTGTACCAATTGGACGTCAACTTCCTCTTAAATGACGACTTTGTTTATTTTTAGCCTGAATTTTCAAACAAATTTTCGTCAGAGATTTCTCAGAAACTTTTTATTGCAGATACTTGAAATTTTAACACACTTTTTGTTTCGGCATGTTATATCTTGGGATGTATTTTTTTAACCAATCGGATGCCAACTTAGAATTCCTGTTTAATGTCGACTCTCCTTATTTTGCATATTCACATCAGAGCGAGGGTATTACTAGTAAGCATTGACTCACAGATGTGTTTTTCCGAGACGCAAATCAATTACTAGTAATATATGAGGGCTGTCCAAAAGGTTCTTAGACAATCGCGTTTTTGTCATTTTAAATGGGTTTATATAATTATACATATTGTATATCTAAATTTTGGTCATAAAATTTCAAATCAGATCGAAGTGGTTTTGAATATCCATAGATACAAACTAAAGTTTTATTGTATCAAAGGTTCGCAGCCAATCGTAAAAATTGTCCAAATTTTGAAATTGAGTTTTTAGATATGAATATTTACAGTTTTATAAAACATTTCAAAACTTCTTAATCTTCTATTGCGCTGTAGTCTATATGATGTATGTCATTTTTATACGTCGTATGAAGCTATTTTCAAACAGGCAGAGGACTTTTAAAAGATATTACGGCAAGAACATATCTTTAAGAACGCATGAGAAAGCGACGTCATCTGACCGCACGTAACAGCACGCCATCATAAAATTGTGTCGACTGAGATAAACACCGATAGAAACAAAACAAACGATGGAGGAAACAGGAAAAGCATCTATATAGTTCGAGATTATTTATCCACATGTGGCACAAGCGAAATTTTGATGGAGTATGCGATTGTATCCTCTGACCAAACATTGAATGCGGCATATTACTTTCAGGTAAACCCAGGACTACGACGTTATAGAAACGTCATTATAAGTCAACGTCTGACTGGGCCGTGTGGACTGTACAGGCAATGTATATATAATGATATCTCCAAATACAAAAAATACATTGCTCTGATTTTTATACCTATACATTATTATACTCTATTTCAAAATATTATAATACTTTCCTGATAATGGTACCATTATATTAAATTTGAATAAATTAGTTGTGTCCATGAACTTTTTGGACAACCCTCTTTAGTATGCCACATGTATATCGGTGTATGCGATTGGCGGGAAAGTTTAACGTGTAACATTCTTCCATGAACTCTTCATATCGATCTATTGCAACCAAACTAAGACTTCTTACCAAAGCTTACCAAACCGCATTGGAATTTGCTTGTAGCACAATTCTGTAGATGCCAAAAAACAAATACTTAAAAATTTTGAAAATAAAAATGCATGAAAATACTTAGAAAATACAAAAGCAATTATATATATTGAAAATGTCAGTTTCCAATCGAAATCCTGTCTAATCTGAGCAACCAAACGCACAACGTAAATAAATCTATATTAATTTGATGGTTTCTCTCGACAGCTAACTGCCAAATTTTGCTCTGGCCATTATAAGAAGCAATAACTCCATCAGCGTTTCCGGAACTCCGTAAAGATAGGATTTTCCCTAAGGCATGATTGCTTCTGGTTGCATTGCGACTAAATGAACAACCCATGAAATTGTATTTCCAATACCTTATTGGTAAATTTTTGCAATGATTACTTGTATGTGCTTGTTCTAACGTTAGCCGATCTATATATCAAATGGTGGAAAACAGGATACTAATTTTTTCCTTTTCTTTGAAAATTAATATTGTGTTTCTAAAAGCGTAATGTTTATCTATCTATCTATCTATCTATCTATCTATCTATCTATCTATCTATCTATCTATCTATCCATCCATCTATCTCTATGTTCCTATGTCAGTCTCTGTATTTCTGTCTGAGCTATGACATATATATAGCTGTATGAGCTATTTAATATAAACACAACAATGATATATATACATAAAACTTGTTTAATCTTGTTGACTTGTTGGTTTTACAGTGTATTTACAAATGGGCGATTCTGACTTAAAAGGCATGAATAATTGTGTGTTCATGGTATTCATGTTCGATGTATTTCTTTACACGCTGCTTCAACAATATGATGTATAGTTAAAAATCAATTACATTTAAAAGTGATTAGCCCCAAAAATATAATTCACATTTTAGATCAAGGACAAATTGAACGTAAGTTCAAAGTCATTTAATATACATGTAAGGCACGATATATCCACACTAGGTGCAAGATGCTTCCACGAACGCATAGTATATGGTTTTAATTCAAATCCACAGCACTAATGTCTGTTTCTGTGATCATGAAATCTTTGAATTTGTCAAAAGAACGATTAAAGAAACGGTTTTAAGTGCCTTGAAAAGAAATTCATAGCGTGTCATTGTGTTGTAGGATCTTGAATATGATAAGAACCCTCTTTGAAATAATGCGATGTCCGTTTCTATGATTCACTTTACACAGACGTCTATTCGTTTGATTGAAACACATTGACAAAGTTATGCCACGATAAAAAAAAAACCTGTCAGTGTTATAGGAACTAAAAAAAAATAAGCCAAAAATTGGTAGATATTGATTTCTCGTGGTAATTTCTATGATTGGCTTAGCGTGTCGCCATCTCGGAAAGAAATTCGGTGCATCAGCAATTTCGTGCGTGTTTCGAATAATTCATTTAGGTTTAGGTCAGGTAAAGTTAATATGGCGAATATGCCCATTGTTACCAAATTGATTGTTGCAAACTACGATGCTGGCGACGTCTTGTCTATCTCTGTTTTTATGATGTCCTCGAAACGCTTGTTCATATGTGGAACAAAGCCATGCATCGCTCCTTCTATCTGGTGTGAATAATATCTGGTGTGAATAATAGGGGGAAACAATGCTTGTTGCATAATAAAATAAGATGCTTTAAGGATCGTGACTATTTGACGTATTGAACTTATTCTTTCACTGAATATTGATAATTTGATAAAATTTAACGATTTGTGATGAGGGGCATTATTAATTATTTAACTGTGTATGTGACATTAAATTTACTAATAAAATCAAGATCTCAGGTGGGATTACGGAATCAATATTAATGAAGATGGTGTTATGCGTTATTTTACAATGCAATCTGCTAGTCTTAAAATGTATTTTATTTCGAATTATGAAAGTTAATTCATTCTTTTAACAACATCATGAGCGTTGACTAGTTTTTGTCATACCAAGCGACCGACTGTTGTCACATGCAGTACTAGTAATATAAATGTACACATTTATTAGACATCTTAGTAAAAAAAAAATGAATTTAAAACTCTGTTTTACTCACCCAATATAAAAATACGCAGAAGAATATCCCGAGAGAGCACGGAATAGAAATTCATGTTACAAGCACTCCATATCCAAGCAAAGTTATGTGTCAGGAAGAATGCTTCACCACAAATGACCAAAGATCTCGTGAGGCCATTAACAAGCGATCATTGTATCACAGTACTGTAATCCCTCCACCTGTTAATCGATTTTCCTAAGAGTGTTTCGGGTTTTTTTGCTTTACACTCCTGAATCCTGTTTCGTAAGACTTCTTGGAGTAATCACGATGATCTATAAACGGTGTCTAAATATTCTGTATCGATCCGATCAGCCGAAAAGTCTCAACCGGACCATTCCAAAATAAACAACACGAAGAACATATGTTTTAAAAAAACAGTCTGAAAGACTTTTCAATTAGTATGCATCTGCAAAACATTGTCAACACACTTTCCGTCCTTTTGGCATAGAAAATTATTAATTAATAGATATTGTTGGCACCGAGCCAGGAAAATGAGAACAGAACTAGATTTGTGTCGGTATGTATATGCACCAGTAATCAATTGAATGTCAGGCTTCAATGTGATGTCATAACAATATTTTTCATATGTTGACATATAATATTAATCCACTACAGTTCGTGATAAATGTTGCTCGGTTTATATTCTCGGTAATTAGTGAAACACGTTTTTTATTCAGTATATCTAAAATTTTAACCCCACGAAATAAAACGATTTGTGAAATCATAAAGTATCTACAAAAAATATCAATTCCAAATCGCTTATTAATAAGTTAAGTCTACAAGAAATTAAAACTTAAAACATAACAGGTTATGAATATGACAACGAATATGACGGATAATTTTCAATAAAATATCATAAGAATTTCTGCAATCTGCCTAATAAAATTTTCGATCGATTTTCAATAAATCTTTACATATTGAAATTAACTATGACTAAAACATGCCATTAGTGGTATATTTTAAACTTCAAATTGGCGACTTAGCGGCCAAACGAGTTATCAAGGAACAAGCGGCTAGTATCTTTTCATTTGCTAAGTAGTGGGCTTATCTTAAGGCCCCCCCCCAAAAAAAACAAATCAGTAAAATGGAAATCAGGGATTTTTCTTCTGCGTCAAACGTTTAAGAGACCTTATGTGTTTGTTTGGTTTGGGGTTTTTTTTTTACGTTTGCCGCCTGCTATCCATGATTTCATATTTCAGCTTGCGTTTAGGTGTGCGTTCAGTTATTGATCAATCTCTTTTACAACACAGCGCAGTACTGAAAAGCCGCTAATTAACTCAATCGGTGTATGTTTATCACGGCTGTAGAGAGAATTTTGCCGAGAAAGATTAATACTACAATTTATAACAGAATCATGAAAAGATTTCTAGAGCGACTTCCCCTTTTGTTCGTTTATTGTATATAATATCAAAGATATGCGTTCAGGAACTGAGCCATGATAGCACAAGGATAATATACATATAGATATTGTCTTTGATGTACTGTTAACAGTACACGCAATAAGTGGCGAGATCAAAATGTAATTAATCCTTATTACTAACTGCGAAATCAGTCGTTTTCCATCTATTCAGTCTTGTCAGTTGTTTAGCGAATTTGTGATGATTCGATATCGGTATAACTAAGTGCATTAGCCATCCGAGTTTTATGACATAATTTAAATAATAGGCGACTAACAAATCATAGTAATGTACATATATTAGGCACAGAACATACACATATATGTATATACACATACACATTTAATATTTATATTGGTAAATATTATTAATATCATAGGGAAATATTGCACAGCCGTGTGAAATTCATTGCACAAAAATATATTATAAAAAAGCAAATTTTATACAAGTAGTTGAAAAATAGCCGTTTCTTGTTTCCTTAAATGTAAATCTCTGATCTCATATCCAGGTACCCTTTGTATACAGGGACACTGGCTATCGTGCAGTATTCGTTCAATTTTCCCTCGAAATCACTCAACACCTTATCAACTTCGTCATCAAATCGGAATGTCCCACAAACCGAGTAGTCCGGAAATGGTTCTGGTGGAGGACTCGGTTTCCGGAGAAAATTGGAGCGGTATTCATGATGTAAGACACCATTATCAAAGGTGAATTTTCTATTGCTTGAAGACCGGAGATATTGTCCTTCAGACCCAACAAACGCACTATCCTCACTTTCGGTCTCGTAATCAAAGATACTGTCCATTTCCTCTTTTGGTTGATCCAGGTTGTGTATTCTTGCGAACGATTCTTCTCGTAATACGTCCGTACATGCTGAAGGAGGTGGACTATTTACAACCCAGTCTTCTATACTCTGTTCACTCAGTGTCACTATTTCCTTCTCAGCAATGTCATTTTCAAACGTAAAGGCCTGTTCTTGTCGGTTTTCTGTGTGATGATAACCCGGCGACCGCACTGGGGCAGAATCAATATGGGTAAACCTCGGAGAACGCGTCTCAAGTTCCTTTTCCGATGTGGCGGGTTTGTCCTGTTTTGCTTTTGTTAGAGTAATTCCCATTCTCCATCGCTGTCTATTCAACTGTTTATCAGACATCTGTAAAGAAGATATTTATCAACATTCCAGAAAACAAAGATTTTTAACAATTCATTAGACTTTGTTTTTGAATATCAGACTAGTAAATTTTCGCATACCATTTTTTACCCTTACCCTGTACGATTCGGCAAAATTATGTATTAGTTTGAAAAATTCCTGCGAGTCCAAATCTGAAGCATTTTCCCCGAACATGGTACACAATGATCTATATACTGATTCCATTTCACGGAATTCCTTCTGAATTTTACAACATTTCGTTGACATTTCTTCGTGGAATACCTTTGTACATGTTAAAGTTTTAAATTTTAAATAGTTTGGGTAAAATGAATATCTAATTTTTTTTCTTCAATTTTTATTTGAAAACTGATCACGTTATGTTAAGTAACTAATAAAGACTTTTTTCCTTTAAAATTAACATTGTAAGTGTAGATAATTAAGGATACAATAAGTCGTTGGCAGTTTGTTTCTGTTATCTCTCGCTGTAAAGTAGACATGGCAAAATCCATCTCCTTGACTGATGCCAGCAAAGACTGAAAAGAGACTAAAAAACGCCACAGCAATAAGTAGAGTTGATACTCAGTAATCAGTAATCACTTTTTAACTATTTTGCTTGTAGTTTCTGTACATATAGTATGTAATGTCATTATATGTTTTTTTAAAAATATATAAACTATTATATCTATTATAGGGTATGTACATGCATCGTCTCAGGCAACGGTAAGGAGTCCGTATAGACCTCTCCTAACCGGCTAGAGAGTGCTTTGCGACTATAATGTTCATTTAGTGTGTACGCTATCAATAGACGTGATTGAAAAATAAATTTAGAGTTACCTCTCTTCGAAGGAGTGGTCATTCGGAATTCGAAACAAATTGTAAAATGCAAATACATCCAATAATCTCAATACTGTATTTTTTTAATATTTCAGCAAACTCGTTTTCCATTTTTAATAAAATACTTTGACTTTGCTAAACATTCACGATTTTTTATAAGGGTAATTTAAAAAAAAAAGATGTCAAATTCTAATATACCGGTATACAGACCATTTAAAATTGACGATGGTAATTTGATATTAACTTAACAACAATTAACATTCATTAATTATAACGATCAATGGATATTATGACATCTAACATTTAATGATATGTGATAATACCGTTAGTTAATAATTTGCCTATACTTTACCTGAACTAGTGTTGAGAATGTCAAGGTCGTCATACCAATCATGAACATCATAGTAGTGACGTACAACTAGTTCTGCGATGTACTCCAGAAGGTTCAAGGATCGATCCCCGGATCGAATTTGTTCTAACTGGATAACGAAAAATGCACTCATAGACAAAATTTCATTTAAAGCGAAACAAGCAAGTATCCTGATTTTTAATAATTTGAAAAATTACAACTTTTATAATTCCCGCAATTTAAACTTTTCGCTTTACGTTTTCTATGCAAAGTTCTTTCTATTGTTCTATCCGACCATTACAACCTTCCAAAATGAAGCAAACATACCAGCGGAAGTGACGAAACTCGGAATCCACAGGCTTGCTTCCTGTTACCATTGATGAAATTTCCCACGGCCAGAATGATCTGATGATAATGGAAGAATAGATAAATAAAGCAATAAATTCATGTTGTTGACACGTCCTGTACTTAGGCTGTGTACAAGAATGTATTACATGTACATATTTTATTGCTTAAATTGCACCTAACGTTTAAAAAGAGTTTTCTGTGACCTAGATTGACAAGCATGTACCTACCTCGAAAATTTTCTGCAACTTTGTACATCTAAGTAAGCAAGTGGACTTCTTCATTAAATCAGCGATTGGCTGTAAAAGAAAAATACAATGATTCTTTCTTAACTATTCGGTTTCATAAATTTTAAAATATCAAATAAATCTTAAAAGTTTTATAAACTATAGTTCACAATGAATTTTGTGCATAAATCTTAATATTGCTTTAGATAAACTTATTTAAAAATGAACAATCTGTTTGGAAGCCAGTTTTGCAACTTTTCACGAAGGAATTGACATTTTAAAAAAAATTAATAAAAATGCAGCCGTCAACTGTTTTGACTCTACGAAGATTTTAACAAAGGTGTCTTACAGGTAAAAGTGTGTCAGCTACACGTGGGAAACTGTCCATAAAGATCATCAGACGGAGCCGATCCTCTAGCCTAGCGATGGACATCAACTGAGGATAAAGAATTAAGTGGCTATCTTTGAACAACGTCAATTTATTCAGGCTATGATATTATTATAAAGTTTGGACAGGAAAAACTCGAGCATATTAGAAAAAAACACATTAATTTTGCTCTAAAGTTATTGCTTTGCAAAAAACTTACTTGCACCAGCATTTGCTCTGCTTCATCTAAATCTTCCAACTGAAAGTCTAATTCCATTATCGTCCTCATCTTTAAGTCAAAATTATGATTGTTTAAACTTAACGTTATTTTGCAAACATCTCAAAATCAACGTCAAGTTTTGATATTGTTATTCCAATATCTGTCACCAAAATGTAATTTCTTATTCTAAGATCTTCGGAGATAATTTAGAAATGTCGTTGCTTATATAAATGCAATCCAACCGCACCGTCTCGGGCCTCCCTGACAGAGCTCGGAAAACGTGCTTTTCCGAGCTCTGCCGGAAAGGCCCGAAAAGCTGCAATTGATATGCAATCCCAACGGTACCAGAATGACCTAATTGTCTTTGAACTCTAACCTCAGTCTCTGTCGGAATGAACTTGAGAAGTAACTCCGCATTGTCGGATAACAGAGCATCAACATCGTACTCCTCTATATACTCCTTGATTACCAAAGGAGAGCGCCCGATCTTCTTCTGTAAGATGGCTGTCCAAAAAAAATCGAATATCTTAAATTTGTTACTATATATCAAATTACCGTATATTCGATAATTTTCACGATGATTTAATTTTCGCTTTTTTGGCGATCTCTTTCAAATCGAAAAGAATTGAAAATGTATCCTTAATCATTTTCTATATAAAACTTTTTAAATTACAAAAAAGAAACATGCAAATTAAAAATGTTACAAATTTTTCCTCATTTTTGCAAATATTGACACGCGAAAAAATCCATGATGTTTTACCATTTTTATTTGGTGTGCAGTGATGTACACTGTTTTATATTTATGTGTATTAAGACTTACAAAGGTTTTTAGCTCTGGATGGCTCCATAAATCGAATTTTCGATTTTCTAGATTTTTCTCTTAGCGCTGAAATATAATGACTATAATTAAATTTTATAATAATTTTTTTTATCTTTTCGTTGTTCACAAAAGGGAGTGTACATTAAAGATTACCATAGTGCCGGGTACATACGTTTTGGACAATCTTGTTTCTGTTCCTGTCCGATCTTAAAACTTTCTTCAAGTTCAAACAATTCTATCTCTTGAAGAACTCTTTCATAATTTAGATGCTGGAAGAAATCCAATTCATTAGAGCCCCTTAAATCGATTTTTTTTGTCTTCAAAGACACAAGCTAGATTATTATCAATAATTATAACAAGACATGCAATTCTAAGTAACCAAATGGCATCCTATTACCTTAAACATAGTATTTTCAACATCGCCTATCACAGTCCAGTTCAAATATGGCAATTTGGCTCTTGGAGAAAAAGGAACTTTCTCATCCTTACACGTGACCTCATTGTTATTGCACTCGTCTAGAGGTTAAAAGGTTGAAAAATAATAGGTTAAACCTTAAAGCACAAGTAGTTCTGGAAACTGAATGTGAAACCGAATATTCACACAATAATTTGCAAATGATAATTATAAAAATTTAAAATAAAAAAGTATGTTCTTGATGTCTACTATAACAGCATTGACTTTAGTACATTTAAAAATTTATCTTGAAAATATTAATCATATTTCAGGCACGTAGCAAGAGAGGGGTGGGGAGCGACAATGGACTTTGCCTACCCCCCCCCCCCTTTATTTTTGAAAAGCATTTTCTAAATTTGAGATAAAGTGAAATGATTCTTGAACGAGCTGACCTGCTCAATATTTTGTGGAAACTGTTAAACAAATAAAAAGAAAATTTTGCATACAAATCAAATTTTAAGATAGAAACAATAACCCACCCATCCCCACACCCAGCCTGCCCCGATTAGGATTTTGTTGGTTAGTGTAGTTTGTGTAATATTTTGTTTCTTAGTTTTGGGCTTGTTAAGATTTTGGGGTAGGTCTTCTACTTCCCTAACCCCATCTAGAACTAATGAACATAAACGTTAACGAAGCAACTGTCTGTATTTTGCCGTATTCTACTTACTAATATCTTGTCGTGTGTTTTCGTTGTCATGTATCGTTTTTAATTCTTGAAGACAGTTCGTAAGACGCTGCAAGGCTGAATTTTCGTTTTGAACACTTTGTACATGTACATCAACATTCACAGTTACATTAGGGTTATGTTGCGTTTCCGTCGTCATCTGCGCAGGTGCAGTACGAAGCTGGTTGGTAACAGGAAGTGGAGGCGGTGGTGGTGGTGGGGGTGGGGGTGGTGCCGGTTTCGTTTTACTGGACGTCTGTTTTTCTGCCTGCGACAGCTAGAAAAGATAGAAAAAGCTAGACCAAGCAGAACACTTCACATATAAATTTTGCGTAACATATTTTAAAGAGCATCTGTAAACAAAAATGTACATGTATGTGACGTACATATCATTAACAAGTACAAATGTATTCGTGTACATGTAACTGTACTTGTACAACGTGGATTAGTGTGCAAATGTTAATAGACAACACACTGCTATACCTTAACTTGATTTCTCAGTGTTGTAATCTACAAAAGTTTACAAAATAGATTCTGTTTAGAAAATAATGCAAATTATAGGGATGTGTGGCAGTTTTCTTTCGGCACGAGAAAAAAAATCATTGTTTTCCCTATTAACACGAACCTTCTCGTGCAGTGCTTTGTTGGTTTCCAAGACAGTGTCGACATCGATTTGGCTGTTTTGGAAGTCCAGGATCTCTCGGATGAGATCATCTTTTTCCGGCAGTTTGTTGTCTTCTATCATCTTAAAGAATTAAAAATACATTCCTGTCTGTCTTGTTTTTATTCTTTATTGATTGTCGTATTAAAATGTACATTGTTTGTGTAAAATTAGCTTAACAAAATTGTCGATTTAAACTTAAAGAAATCTGTTGACTCTAGTTTAAGGAGATAATCAAAATTGAGTGTGTTTTTATTTTATAAGTTTTATTTTAAAAAAAAATGCAGAAATAATTCTTTTTACGTAATTATGATTAATTTTCAGATAACAACAAGTCTGAAAGTACTTCTTCGCTCATTGAACTGAACTCACCATTAGTAGAACATTTGGATCCACTCCCGCCATTTCCAACTCAGTCTGGAGAAAGACTTTGATGTTGGAATTGGGAGCAAACGTAATTAAGGAATTCAAATACCTCATACAACACACCTATACAGGTACAAAAACTGGAATTAAAAATCTTAAACAAGTGGATATTTGACATACTCTTTAAATTGGATTTCGCTGAATTGCCCTACACTTTATCATTCTCAGAGTTATTCGATAAACTTTGACTGAAAGAGGGTCATAAACTGAAGATTGACAGAATGTTCAAAAGATTGAGTTTGGAATAATTAAGTTCAACAAAAGAAGATAGGAAGAGGCTACTCAGTAAGGGGTGTAATTAACTAGGGACCTGAAAAGACAGGGAACCGTCAGATCTTGACATCAGCATGCTGACGAGGAATTTGAATCGCACAGGCTCGCAGTTCTTGAGACGGAAGTACGTGAAGCAGTCGACGTTTCTATTGAATCCCCCAGGTTCCCTCAGTATCAAGCTCATTATCTATAGGAAAACAAATGTCCTAATTTATCAGTAAGGCAAAATACCGTATAACCGTGGATTTTTCTATTTGGTGGTATAAGTATTTGTTAAATATTGTAGTATCTCAAACGCACAAAAAAAATTAAGAAGCAAAAATGTATTTCATATCATTTAAATGTCATCACATCAGAAATCGCCAAAACAAAATTGCAAAAATTAAGTATATGTATATCTAATTACAAATACAAACAGTTAAACAGAATTGCATGTACGTTGCCAATTAAACAATTTTAGTGTGATTTTTCCATATGCAGAAAAATGTCATAATTTCTTTCTGAAAAATTATCTCTAAAAGGGAATAAAATTTGCGCCAAAACTCAACAATGAGGACATCATCTGGCCTTTTACACTTAACAAGTTTTAAAGCTGAAAATTTTATACCGGTACATATGTAATTTCCTGTGAAATTTTCTTCAGAATAGTATTACCTTTGAAACACTGAATGCTATATGTAAATCGAGAAATGCATCAACCGATCGCACATAAACGGAAATGAAAGTGAAAATTACGTTCGTAAAAATACACTCAGTCACACAAACTCATGATAAAAAGAAGAGAAGGGGATTAACCTCTAGAGCAGCAATTCTTGACTTCGTGAAGGAACTCATTAACGCCGAAGCCACGCTTTCCAGCCCGTAAGTCGAGTCCAACAAGACTTTGCTTGCAATCTTGAAAGAAGAATTAAGGAAATGAAACGAGATGAGACACACTACTAAAACACAAAATCAATACGAATGGTATTATTAAGATTGGTTACAATTTTTCTCCGTTTGCGTTTTGTTAAAACAAAAATCCGTCAATTATATGAAGTGTCGCGTTAAGTTGTGTTGTAAATGTAACGTTACCTGCGCACGGAGACAAAATTTGACGCACACCAAACAGTCCAGTTCTTCCGACTGTAATTTAAAAAAAACCCACAGTGATAACATATTAGTATAAATTCTGATTTCATGGTCACACTTTATATCATCTTTTGTTCGTCCTTTGTTCATACCAGTAACCGTTTCCGGGTCTGTGCTTTTTCTTTTGATGGAACAGAATTCATTTCTTTTGCGATCTTCTGAATGTTTCGTAGCAAGTTCAGCAATAAGGTTAGACCATTGTTCTCTCTCTTACAGAAATCTTCAATAAACCTGTTACAGATGACGTTTAAAACATGTATTGATTGCATAATATATATACAGGGTTTTTTTTTTAGTTTTTAAATGAGTTTCTCAAATGGTTTAAAATTCAGACTGGAGTTTTAAGATGATGATTAAGTTCTCAAAATGCCCTCAAAGTGTAATAAATTTACGCGCTGTATCGCATCCGCTGATCGGATATGTTGAAGTTAATGTACACTTTAAAAAATTAAACATGTGGCATTAAAAAGATCCGCTACAATCATCATCAAATAATCGATATCATATAATCGTGCCAAAGTGATTAATACACAAATTAGGTTTATTATACTTTGTTTCGCAATTACTCTCCCCCTACCATTGGTATGACATTTTCAGGTCGAGTCTTAGTTTCTGAAGGAGATGAGATACTTCAAGGTTGGCGGTAGGATTAGTGCTACAGATGCTGCTGCCATTGCTGTTTCCGTTGCTGAGGTTGCTGTGGCCACTGCTAGACAGCAACCTGTTCTTCTTGCCGTCACAACACTGATGTAGATTATCAATGTACATGTCCACGCTGTAAATTGGAGCTCTTGTTTTCTGAGAAAACAAAACTAGAGCAATCAATGATAGAATTGCAATTTGTATTATGTTATTAATATTGATTTAGGTCCCTCGTGTTGAAAATGATGCCATTAATACATTATCAAGCCTCAAGTGGCATTTACGCTCAGTTTTTCCAAATGTTTGATTAGAACTGTAATGTCATTTAATGTTAATGAAGTTACAATTGGCATTTGATATCTTCTTTTTTTTTACCATATAATTAAAATAACGCAGATCTTTTTAATATATAACAAATTACATATAATGTTGCTGATGATGGGATTTAATGCTGATTTCTGTATCATACATAAAACGCATGTGCGTCTGATTATCACATTATACCTACCTGTTTAAATTGCGTTGCAATTTGTATATATGCATTCATAGATAATCTGCATTTAATTTGTGTACATTCAGACCCAATCGTATTCTGAGCTGGGGTCACCGAAATTTAAAGAATTCATACAAAATAATCAATATCGCCCCACCCTATCATTATAACTCCTGCCCCTTGGGTCATGAATTTTCCACATTTTTTCGATGTTGACATTACCTGGTTAAACAGAACGCTCCACTTTTCTTCCAATTTCGCCAATCTAGCTTTTTGTCGGTCCTGAGCCCGTGGGGAAATGGGTGTAGCCGCCATAACCTTAAAGAGAACAATCTCTAGTCATCGCCTGTCAGTTAGTATTTACGGTAGGTTGACATAGTCCTGCTAAAATACCCGGTCTCTTTAAATCGCGGGGCTGAATGCTCTTATTAATTGATCATTAAAATATTTGAGGACAGGGTATGAAATAATATTGAAAGATAAAAACAAATTCCTGTCGAATCACGATTGAACTTATCGATACAGTATCTATTTCCGTATTTCGGGTCCTATTGTTAAATTTGTGGCTGAGGTTTTTTTTTCTTTTGGTTCCAGAGGGGGGTTTAAATTCCAAATAACAGTAACATGCTTTACAAAAAGAGGCCCTGCGTCTTTTATGTCATTTATCTATCTCCCAGCACGAAAGAGCTTAATCACCCAGAAATCTAGCATAGAAACCTTTTCTTAATGACGTTAACCATCGTTAACTAAACTGTCAACAGAGGAATCTTTGTTTAGCAAATTTGTTCGGACAATTAATTGCAATGTTTACAAATACTTTGTGTATACATGCGCTGTATTTGACCAGGTTTAATAGATTCTAGCTGATTAACGATAAACAATTTGCAACAATGAAATCAGATTTTTCACAACAAATAGAGTTGGAAACAATATACTAGATATGCGGAAGAGAAAAAAAAAGAATTATCTTAAGGAATTGTTAAAAATAAGTCTATTTTATCGGACGAGATTGACATGTAAGATTTAAAAGGTGCCATAATGACAACATTCTTCTAAAAGTAATTAAGGATAGATCGTAGATTGGCCAATTGATCGAGAAACAGAAAGAAAAAAATAAAGAATAATATGAAGTAAAACACACATAGGATCTCACAGTGTCAATCATTTCTCGATCTTTGTCAAGTTTAGATGAAAAGCATGACTGTCAGATTCTCTGAACTATCATGTTTTACGAGCGACCGCTATTGTCTATATATCTACCAAATTAGCCTTACCAAACATTGACACAAAGGGTTATAATTCAAATCAAACTTTCACCGGGTGGCACCGCTGGTACACAGACCCCATATACACAGGTCGCTGTACACTTACACCGGGAGACATTAACCAATAATCAGCCAAAAATTCGACACTTACTTGAGAAAATTGTAACAATAATATTTCCCCCTTTGTGATAACATCTTGCGAAACAATCTGCATTAGATGCAGGCGTCCCTTTTTAAAAGGAGTTGACATATGAATTTTAAATGAGAACCAGAGTTAGCCTTTTTTTATTTTTGAAGAAACTATTTTTAAAGTCCGAGAAAAATTGTGGACCAAATATTTAGGAAAGTTGTACAATGCCTTCATTTGTTTAAAAGTTTTAAGCATTTTTTTATGATAAAAAAAGAAAAACTGTAACTATTCTGTATTGTTGTTTCTTTGAAGGACAAATTCTTGTGTAGTTTAGGACTTCTTATCTGTTTTTGAAGAATTCGAAAGTTTCCTCTTCAAAACAAAATATCACGCAGTTGAGTCATTGGCCTTGGGAATTCTCTGATGTCGTTCTTAGATTTTGTTTAAATATTTTTTTGCGTTTTTTTTTATGAATGGTTTTGAAATTTTGTTTTAATTGATGTACCCAAAAATAATTTTACGACTCTATATTTAGCACTTCTTAAATTCGTTAGAAAATCAGTTGAAATTTCTATTTAATTTAAATAAGCGATTGTTCGTCGCAATGTCCTTAGAAATTTATGAATAGTACAAGTTCTTCATATATCTGGGTGGGCATGTGAAAAAGCCAATGAGCTATAGAAAATATAGTATAGTTTGAAACGCAAGTTGATAAAAAAAAAACTTCTCCTGAATGACCCGTTGATTAGGGAAGCAAATATTTTCATGTCAAAGACAAGAAGGCGTTGTAAACGGGAATACAACCATCATTCCTAGGAAACAACTTGTAATCTTGCTACTTCAGAATGATACCGTTACTCTACCGTACCGCAATCTGAGTTGTTAAAGGGTCCTCTTAGTAAAATCAAAGCTTGTTATAGATAAAGACTCCCCGTTGAAGTTTTCGTCCGTTTCCTTCTTTTGGGGATTGATTAAGACTTTTAAAAAGCGAAATCCTAGCTCTCTGCATGTTGCTTGGGAATGTGGATGCACTCCGTAACAAGCAATGGCGGTTATAGAATTTTGATTTGAGTCGATGCGATTAGGACCCAGGGGTGTTTAACTATTATTAATACCTTTCTGAAAAAAAGTAAGAGGATAAACTTGGAGTATTCATTGCATGTCAGACTCTTCTGTGATGAAAGAAAGGCGATCCGGGGGATAAGTTCGAGACCTAATGTCAGACTAATTCTTGTTTTATGTAAGATTTGATGACTCGAGTAGACTATCTTGTGTCATGTGGTTCTACTGTTTATACATATCGTCTTATTATTTTATTGCATTAAATCTAAAAATAAAAAGGCAATCTTTGATGCTCCATTTTTTATCATGTTTGAAATGTATTATTTAAAATTTAAGATTATATATATTCCTTTTTGAAAAAATAGGGTGATTTATTACAAAATTTGGGGGTTTTTTTAGGGGGGGGGGTTATTATTGTTATTTTATTATTTCATTTTTTTTTATTTGTGACAAGAAAATGTGTTTTTAAAAGGATAGCAAAAAGATGAACACTAATACCTCCTGAGGTTTAAAGTGGGTTTTCAGAGATTAAAATTAAACAGCTTAACTTGATTTAATGTCAATAATTTATGTATCCCTCTTTATACTTTCAACCAGTCTAACTGTTAACATGCTGGTTAATTCTATAAAATAGTTTAGGCTTTTAAATTTTGGAAAAACAAATTTCATGATTTTTTTTTTACAATCAGCATAAACATTTAAATACATGTAACATCACACCATTTTAATGATAAAATCGAAATTTAACTTTAAAATATGACGGCTTTTACTTACTGAATTTTGTTAAATGTACCTTCCTCACTGGCCAAAAAAAATCACTGATACATTGACCGCGGTTAGGAGGAGCAGCTTGGTTCACAACATATATGTATATAAACAGGTGACATTGTATACCTGATTCTGTCAAAGGAGTCACAGGTAGGTCTTAACTATTAAAATATACAGCCGCTTGGGCCACTCAGGGCGCGAGATCCGTGCGCACACATCGAGTCCAGACAAAGCGTCAGGCCATCAGAGCTCTGTACAGAGCTTGAGCTCTTCTTGTGAACTGTTTTCCTTTCTTATATAAACACTTGTGTGTAAGTTATGTAAATAATTACCTCCAGACCCCCGCACAATGATGTTTCATTTAACTGTTTAGAAGTCAATTTAAAAATTTTTAAACTGCGAGTGGAGTGCAGCTATGTATTGTTGTTTCGTTGGAACATGATCTGGAAATAATGGCGAACGGTTACAGGAATTGTGTTTTGTGTATTTTGTAGATATTTTTCTTTTTGCTCTTGCAATTAAACAAATAATACTTGTGGAGAATGAAAGGTTTTGTAGTGTTTGATTTACAAATAAAACAACAATAGATTGCTACTTTGTCCTAATTTGAATTGTACCACATGCACGCAAAAGCGCTTTTAAATTGTTCATTTAGAGAGAGAGAGAGAGAGAGAGAGAGAGAGAGAAAATTAAATTACCCGTTTATCGGAGTGTACCTTGCACAATAACGCAAAGGTTTCTCTTTTTCATGGGGTCTTGAATTTAAATCATCAACATCACGGGAAAAATTCCTTCAAACTAAGGCTAAGAAATTGTGCAAGAATTGAGAAGAACCAAACACAGAGAAAGAGAGACACCAATTAACTGATTTGTTGAAGTGTTAATTCTTTGGTGCACTGTAGATCGCTGAGTTCATGAAATATTCAAATGCCTCTAAGTCAGACCCCACCGTGTTCAAAGTACATAAATTCCCGGTGGTATATTTCAATCGGTTATAGATCAATATCGACTCTTATCGACAAAGTAACACCAAAAAAATCAACTTCGGGTATTATTCTTTATCTTCACTTTTAATTTGGTTTAAAATAAGACAAAAACATGATTTCACAGTCAATCTACTTGCGACTTATTGGACCTTCTGATGTATAAAATGTACTGAGGCAGTGATAGTATCAGGTGAAGGCGACGGGTCGTTATAGGATCAGGTAGAAAAGTCAATGTAAATAAAAACAAAACAGGAAAGGTGATCTGTTAATGAGTTCTGTAAACAATTAGGATAGGGCGATAGGATGACCGCGGGACCTTTAATGGGGTCTGTCAATAAGCAGCGTGATTGGAGACGCGACCACGACGGGGCCTTCTTCTGGACTTTTCTTTTTATTAATGAAGTCTTGAAACAAACCACGGGATTTTTTTAAAAACTTTATGTACCGGAATAGCCTTTGTCATGGTTTTAAATTACGGGTGTTAAAATAAGTGTTTTATCATTATCGCTTTTTTAAATTAAAAAATAATTATTTCTGTCAAGGGATTTTTTATTGATACCTCTGTGTGGTCTGAAGTTATTTCGCAGTAATTCAAAAGGCAAAAAAAAAATAAGCATTTATTGGTGTTTTAATGGGGTTACATTGAAAAATAAAACAGCCTCATGAGTCGAACAAGCATCCAATATTTTGAAAATTTCTTACAAACAATTTGACTAATGTATTTTATAACAGGAACGTTTTCAAGTCAAAATAATTATACTTTAAAATGAACACTTGTTAAATGCTGCTTCAATAAATAAGATCTGTGAACAACTGTAGTTGCAATATTCATTTATTATGCAAATTAATACAGACACAGTGTATGTCACGTGTTCATCTTCGATGGCTAGCTACTTTAAACCAAAAGTTGCTGAAATTACATGAACAATAATGATTTGTTTGATAATACCCTTGTAACTATACTAGAACAGTGCACCGCTAAACAATGTTGGACACACTACATTTTTACGTGAAGTGTATATTTCTATCATAAGTTAGAGCAATCATAAGTTGCCAATTGTTATTTATTTTAAATAAAAGAAAACATGTCAATCATATAAAATACGTAATTCAGTATTTTGGTCTCCATTGTGAGATACCTACTGTTCGTCTATGTATTTAACATGACGTAAAGAATGAAAACAAAGATCGGAATAAAAGTGGAACAGATGAAAACAAACAGGAAAAAACTGTCGAACACTCCCGCAACGTCTTTCCATGCAATGCCATCTTCAAATACGATGTCGTCGTTCGTTTCACGACAATCGAAATCAGGATGAACTTTGATGTCGATATTTGTGACTGTCGATTTTCTTTTTGGGCTCCGTCTCATAAGTCTTACAAAACCGACAAGGCAGGAGGATGTGATTTTGGTGGTCCGATGATATAAATTTACTACAAGTACATTGCAAATAAGAATCATGGTGCTATTTGCCAGCTGAAAAGCGAAAATGGAGCTGATGATTGAAAGCGGGTTCGATTGGTGTGGGACCTTATCTGTCAGTATTGTTATAAAAACTGCAAATGCTAGAAAACCAGTGATTGAAAAGGAGATTCTCTCGCCAGATTCTACTGGAAGTAGAAAGACAACTATGTTCATGGATAAAATAAAAATGACTGGCAGAAATATGTTCACCACGAGGAATGAGGATCGTCGCTTTATTTGTAAGTCGACAGTCATTGATGTTTTTTCTATTCTTGAACCGCCAACTGCCACTTTCCACTGTCCGTTGTCTTTGAAAGTACTGCTTTCTATCACCTGTTTGTGGGGATTGAACTGAATTTCATCTGCGTCGTAATTTAGAACATTTAGAATCAATGAGCAGTTGTGAGTATCGAACGGATAGTAAGTCACATCAGATTCACACATTATTTTGATCAAACCTGAATTTCTGAGGTGCACGACACCTTTGCTTGATACTGCCACAGAAAAACCCGCAATTTCAATTTCCATAAATTCTTCGCTTTCTGCCGGATTTCCAATGCCAATGTTTGGAATCCATACCTCGTCTACCGGAAGTCGTGTGACTGTTGCGTTTCCGAAATCTTCAGGGTTCCAATGAAGAGAAAAATCCCTCCAAGTTAAGCGAATTTCACCAGTGAACACAAAGAGCCCACTTACAACATCGTAGTCGTGCATTTTACGGAAAATAAACGCTACGCTAACGGTCAGAGGTAAATCTTGATCGAAAATTGGACGGATAGTCTTCTTGTACCCTTGTAACACTTTATCTTGTATGGCTATTTGGTTGTCCATAGTTGAATAAGACAGTCCATCTATCTGACTTACAACCAGACATTTGGATAGAAAACAGGTTCCAAAATACGCAAAAACAAATCGTAAATTTCTCATAGTCTTTGTTCTCAGATTCTGGTGCTGGTTGCAATGCCAATTTTGCAATGAAAGTGATTACAATATTCGTGTGGTGATATATTAAATGGTAAACATGTTGTGATGCATTTAATATCAACACCAACACGAACGTGATGTGGTATATCTGTCCCTGGTGAGTTTTTTTACGTCAAATAATGGTCGCCATGGTAAAAGGTCTTCTCATGCTTCCTTTACTTTTATTTATTCTAACTGTGTCTATGGTTTACATAGTCGAGCCTCAAAGCGAAAGTTAGGGTACGGATTGATTTGAAGGTCTTAATCAAAACTTGTTAATGATTCCATGATCAAACTTCAAATATCATTAGTGATGTCGACATTGCCTGATAAGATAAAGGGCACTGAAAAATTAATAACCTAGTAATTTTCAAAGTTCGTTGGTAACATCTTTGTTCGTAACTCTGTGATTTCAGTAGAACAAACAATACCAGCATGGGTTTCTGGGGAAAGGAAATATCATTTCCTTATTGATGATAAATGATCTACAATATATTTTAGTCCCCTTTTTTTACAAACTCTGAACAGCAATGACATTTGCTATTTTTTAAATCTTCTGTCGCTGATTCAATGTTTGTGCATGTTTGATCTGAAAATTCTAAATTAACAAAGAGTAATTGCGAAAAAATCTGCAAGCTTAGAATTAAATTGTAAAATTGATTCGTGCGTTTAAAAAACTTTTGATTGTAAGGATAAATTTTAACTATGTTGAAGTATTAAGCATTGTTTTTATATTATTTTATATGTTGTATATGATTTGTATATATGATAAAGTTTACCGTCATTTTCTTTATAAAAGACCATTTTCGATTCAGCTATGTGTTTTTGTCCATCATTTTAAAAATCAAACAAAGCAGAAACATTCAGAGTGAAGAGTTGACAAAAAGAAATTTTAGTTCCATGAATTTTTTAAATGTCGACGAAACTAACAAAGCTCCGGAACCCTACGACTCGGGATCAGATTTATCGCAGCTGTATGCTAATGGGGTTATGTAAATCCATTTATCTAAGTATTGTGTATTCAACAAACTTGAATATAGGCAAGAGTCATTGGGGGCCAGTCTAAATCTGCTTGTTAATAAAGCCTTAATTGTTTACCTTACGTTCTGATATTGGACGATATAACAACTTTGTAGTTAGAATTATCAGTTTATAGATAAACAAAAATACAACGTGGAATGACCATAGAGTTTATCGGAGCAATAACGATAAGGGTAATAAAAGTTTGGCTTGGAGGACTCCCTAGTAAACTTGAAAAGAACATATTTAATAGATTTGGCTCGTCGTCCGCATTGGAAAATGTTTTGCCCTCAAGCTTTAACGTTTTGCTTATTTTTAATTCTTAGTTATTCAATTATTCATTTTGATTTTAGTGGAATTGTAGAGAAGACCATAGGTACAACGTGCATTTGTGTTGAGATAAATTATTAATCGATTTCATCATCTTTAATTGTACTTTGCAATTGTTTACCTCAGTAGTATTACAATCACTCTCCAAGATTACCTAATTAATGGCACGTCATACCCACAAATCCCCGATAACATTATCCGTTATTATCAGAGAATGAAATGACCCTTTTCATATCACACTCTGTATCAGCCTGAAGCACTATCTATAGACTCAAAGACCTGAAGGCTGTAATGGTCGAGGGCTAGTAAATGGCGTAATATAAAAGATGGTAACTATGTTAAAATTATTATTGCATTCTGAGTAATAATTTAAGCTACTATTTAAGTCATACTTTTATATGCACTCAAAAGCAGGTCACTGGTATACGAGGTGCATTATACATGACTGTATATATGTTACACATAAATATATGCAGACAAACACTAAAACAGCCAAGGATTGATAACAAATACATGTACATGTATAATAATTAAAAAGAAATGATGAAAAAAAATATAGTACACTTTATTTTTCAATATTTTGTTTTTTGTTTTTTTTCATTTTTCAGTTGGATGGTTATGCCATATACAACTTCAATCTATATCGAATTTGGGATGAAGATTCACCTGAGATTTATTTAAAGGACGCCAGAAAGCAATATAAACTTGTTCGAGGACAACTTTTGTCAAAATGTAAACATTGCGAATTGAATATAAAACTGTGACTTAAATATTACGCAGTACATTATTTTTTATTTATACACTAATATACATAAAAGTATGTAATAAATTAAGCGATCAATTCAAATTATATACGGTGACCCCGAGTATTTAATAATACTATACATGTTACCAGTGGTAAAAAAGGGGTAGATTTAAAACCAAAAAGCGGTACCATTGTGCGCGACCTTTTCGCGTATATTTCAAAGCACATATTTTTACAATTTAAACACATGTACTACATACGTAGTTAGGGTTTCTGATTAGTGAAACTTAAACAACTTAAATATAAAAGACTTTTGAATGTTAGTAATATCAGCACATGCAATAAAAAAGTTTGCATGCATTTACCATCAAATTGATTAAGCTATTATTTTTTTTAAAGAAAAAATATCTTTGAGTGCAGATACTTTAACAATTGCCGTATTTCAGTAAAAATATTTTAGCCTGCAAAGATTAAACATACAAGAGAAGTAAGAACTAGTAGGAAATCGTATATTCTTCTTCATACTAAAAACGATGTTTCACAAATCATACAGTTTTGCAATAAACTGCAAGTCAAGTTTTCCGTTATGGCCAAGTTAAAAGATAAATTCAGTCATAGTTATCATTAATACGTATAAGCATAGAGAATATAACAATTCACAATGAATGTTATTCCTTTTCCTTGCAAATAATTTAATGTTTTTATTTGCATTTTTATACACAGTTCTTATTCAAAAATAGTTTGGCTTTCTTTTCAATCATGTATAACTTTTAGTAACGAAGGATGAAAACAATTGCATTAAATTTTCTCTTAAAAATATCATTATCATTTCATATACTGCGTTATACCATTTTGGATCATGCTTATTCGGGTAAATTTGAATTCATTTTCGAATAACCAGTAGAAGAAGTAAAGTAAAATCTTGCCAATAATTTTTTTCAGAGTTTGGTCATTTGACGTGAAAGACCCAAATGATACTTTTTTTTTACTCTGAAATATCAAGAATCAGACAAATAGCGAGTAGAGCCTTGTTTACGGGAAATACCTGGCCACATTTAACATATGAGACTGTGTAAATAGAAAAAAAGTCTGATTTCGAAGTTAAATGGAGTCAGATAGATTGAGACATGCTCAACTGTGTCTGGCAAGTCATGTGGTTTTGACCAATAGTTATCAAGTTGATCTAAGACCATCACAATAATATTTGAACTTGGAATTTTCCAAAAACATTACAACATTAATGAATAATTAAGATTAATTTGATGTATTGTTGAGATGGAATTGGTAAACTCATATACGGACTAGTGCATCGCATCACCTAACAATTAACAGATGAAATTTGATGTTTGTGAAATACATGTACTAAAAGTAAGTAATTGACAGTCATTTTCTAAAATTATAAACAGAGAGATGAAAGAAAATGTTTATAAACGACTTGTCTGACAAATCATTTGTGTAAATGCAGTAAAGTATGAAATCACCGATGTGAAGTCTGTTCTTACAAACTAGAAAATATGGAAAAGCCTTGAAAGAGACTCCTCTCCTAAAAATTAAATCACAATCTATTTTTTACAGCCTTAATTAAAAATAAACCCAGTTTATTATAGATATTCGATTTTATATACAGGCCTAAACAGCAATAATAAAAGGCAGGTCGCATGTGAAATGTAATCTAAAGTTTAATGCGAGCTATGCTTATTTACACGAGCGCACGACATTAAAGGCATAAAGTAATTTCAACATTGCTTTATAAATTCATCACACAGACTGCTGTGAACGTCAACACCCTCCTGACTGTTTTATCGTGATAAACCATATATGCAGTCGACACCATAAAATACATAATAGCGATTTGTGTACTAATTACCATTGGATGCGTAAGTACATTTAATCAGCTGTTTTAAATAACTTAAAAACTTATTTACTTAGTTCCTAAATCTCAATATATGCGTGGATCTGGATCGCCAAATTCCGCGAAAAAGAGACAAAACAACGTATATAATTTCCCAAATCGTCTAGATACAGTACAAGAATGCATATTTATAATGCCCGAAGATAAAAAAAAAAGTATTTTTCTATACAGTTATGAAACCTTATGGTAAACATAAAAGTTATTCTCCCTCATACTTCCTAATTTTAGGACATCTTATATACGACAACCACAGAAGTCAGCAGAGATGTTAAAACTTGAAATGTGTTTAGCTGATATCGATACTAAAAATAGGAACATGACGCAGGACTTAAGGTGGTGCACCTGATGACGACATTTATGCCTGGTTATTATTTCTTAGTATCCTTATTATAAAAAAATCTTGTTTGCAGCTCTCATTTGGACCATTTCTTCCATACATGTATATAACTAAACACACATTATAATATAAATTATATTCTTGTTAATAATTTTTTAAATCTTTAATCTTATCATTTACTTATTTTGATTTTTTAAATATATTTCATTTTTGTTTTAAATCTAATACCTATATTCAAATGAGCGAAATTTATTATAAACAAATTATATAATGTTTATTTTTCCTTTAAAATAATAATATATTTTTGTTCATTTCTGAAATGACCCTTCATTTATATGCATCCGGGCACCATAGATCTCAAGTTTGATATTCATTATACTAAACACAAACACAGAGTAATCTAAGTTAGTGCAATTAATAAACTCTCTTTGAGTGCCTACCATAATAAGTAATTTGCAGTATTGACAAGTTCAATGAACAGTTGCCATCGTAATTTGCTTTAATAAATAAATCTAAACTAAAACCGAGCACAAAAATGTAATTTACATGGTAAATATTTATATATATTCGCTATCATTCAATTCAGTAGTATTATTCTACACAAACTGTTGATAAAATTACAAAAACAAAAGTACAACACATAATCCAGCATATTTAGTTGCACAGATGTTGATCGAAAATAAACATTAAAGTATAGATTGATCATCAAATCCAAAATATTATTCATGATCATGTTGTTCAAATCTCATAAAGGTCTTTTTTGTCTCTTGTTTTAAAAGCGATGACTGACGTACAGAATAAAAACGAAAATTGGAACAAAAGTCGAACAGAGAAAGGCAAACAAGAAACACTTGTCGAACACGCTCGCCACATCTTTCCAAGTAACGCCATTATCAAACTCATAATCGTCATTTGGTTCACGACAATCGGAATCAGGATGACCTTTGGGGTCGATTTTTAAGACTGGGGTGTTTTTCCTGGTGTTTCTTCGCGTGAGTCTAACGAAAGCCAAGAGACAGGAAGAGTTAATGTTGGAGGTCCGATGATACAAGTTTACAACCAGAACATTGCAAATAAGGATCATTGTGCTATTTGCCAGCTGAAAAGCAAAAAGCGAGCTGAGAATTGAAAGCGGGTTGGACTGGTGTGGGAGTTGGTCCGTTAAAATTGTAATGAAAACCGTGAACGCCAAAAAACCTGTGATTGAAAAAGACACTCTCTCGCCGGATTCAACTGGAAGTAGAAAGACGACAGTGTTCATGGCCAAAATGAAGATGACTGGCAGAAAGATGTTAACAACGAGAAAGGAGGGTCGTCGTCTTATTTTTAAGTCGACAGATACTGCAGCGGCACTTATTCTAGACCCGAGAACTGTCACGTTCCACTTCCCGTTATCTTTGAAATCACTGTTTTCCTCCACTTGTTTTTTGGTATGAAACTTGACTTCATTGCTGTTGTAATTAAGAATAGTTAAAACTAGCGAGCAAGTGTGGGAATCGAAAGGGTAGTATGTAACATCAGACTGACACATCATTTTAATCAAACCTGAATTCCTGAGATGCACTACTCCTTTGCTTGTGACCTCAACAGAAAAACCCGCGATTTCAATTTGCATGAATTCCTCTCTTTCTGCCGGATTTCGAACGCCAATGTTTGGAATCCATACTTCATCTATCGGAAGTCTGGTGGCAGTTGCATTTCCGTAATCCTTAGGGTTCCACGTAAATGAGAAATCCCTCCAGGATAGTCGAATCCCACCTGTGAACTCAAAAAGCCCGCTTACAACGTCGTAGTGATGCATTTTACGGAAAATAAATTGTATGTCAACGGTAACGGGTAAATCCTGATTGAATATTGGACGTAGAGACTTTTTGTATCCTTTTAATAATTTATTTTGAATAGCTTTTTGATTCTGCATAGTTGATAAAGTTAGACCGTTAACAAAACATTTGGGCAGAAAACAGATTCCAAAATACGCCACGAAAATTAGTAAATTCCTCATGGTCTTGCATGCAACTCAAATTTTTTATGGTCGCAAAACAACTGATGTGATGAAAGTGATCACAGGTATGATATTTCTGACCAAAATGTCTTGATGAATTAAATCATGCAGAAATCATGCCATGATTTGAATCAGTATGCCCCACTTTGTCCTATTGAAAGAACTGATCATTTCACAATGAACGTCACTTTACATGCTTTGCTCGTCCCTTTCTTTAAATATTTATGCAAATTCAGTAAAGAATCATTCAGGTATATTCTCAAAGCTAAATATCAATCACATTTTAGAGCACCTGGTAATTTGAAATTCTACCAAAACCTCTAAATTATTCAGTGATCATTTATTCAATGATTGCACGTTAAGTCTCATAAGGTTCTGTCGTCATTGTCTTATACCACGGAGGACTCTCATATTGATGAAGACTGTGACCTTCTATGTTGACAAACAACGTGTCTATTATTTGTTACTTACTTTGGTGATGAATAGAAACATCCCTTGCCGGGACATGTTTCCAGAAAGTGATCTACATTATTTGATATGTATTATTTCTTACAGTGAACTGCATTAATATTTCGGATTAATATGACACCCATTTTTATTCCTTAATTAAAACTGATGTGAGCGTTTTACTGATGTGCAAAGCTCCTAGCTCTGCTAGATTTTGAATTGTCATGACCTTAGTCTCTCATACATTTTTAGCCGGGTTCTGCTGAAAGCAGAGTCCTTGCTGTAGACAGGCAAATCGTCAATGTTACTTTAAATAGCACAACTTCAAAAGTAAAAAAAAAACCAAACAGCGTCAAAGTAAAAGCTTCTGCTATACCAAATAGTTACACAAAGAGACACGTTTTGTCAAAAGTGTTGGCATTTTGTTTCTTTTTTTTTTTAATTTAGAGAGAATTGTCTATCTTTTTTAGTTTTCTTATTAATAAGAAAACTAAAAAAGATAGATGTTATAAAAACAAGACTATACATTTTGGGCACATACAATGCGCATGAATTTCCATGAACTACAATGTAGTTTGCTGCGCGTTGAAAAAATGGGTATTGAATATATAACGCTTGTTGAAAAATTCAAGGCAGCTATTGTTTAACTTTTTTCTACTAGACAGACACATTTTTGTTTATAGCCGCTTACAAAATTTGGTCGCTCTCTGACGCTTTGCCGACATTAAAAGCATGAGAGAGAGAAAAAGAGAGAGAGAGAGATTTTCAGTCTTAACTATACAATATGCATAAAGACATACCAAAAGAGCCCGGCTTTCAGTACTTCAGTACTTTGATTGTAAATATTTGATATCAACACATTCTGAAGACATTTGTTTCTCTTTTTGCCTCCAGCTTTTTATCAAACTTCTTCGAAATATTCTCAATAATTTTGGATAGTGAAGTCAGATAAAATCACGTGCAGATCAAGAGCCGCCTTTTTTACAAACCAAAACTACGTGTACTTGTCCTTCCAAGGCTTCAACTTATGTTTAGAAAGTTTCATATGCAAGTAAACTGACAACATCAGTAATAAAATGCCTAATAGTATTTCTGGTTTAAAATATTTAAATATTTTCACAATGCGGGGTAAACATAAAAGGATAGAAAATCCAAAAGCTCTTCAAACTGCAGGATTTTTTTCCATGTTCGGAACTGCATAATTGTGTAGCGAGTAAGCGACTGGATCTAACATCTAATTTTAATTACTTTGGCAACTGAATGTCTGTTAGCTTGGACAGAAACACAATTCTAAAGCCTAATTACGTATACTCTTTACGTAGTTATTAATGAACATGCTGTTTGAGTGGAAAAATCATTGCTTTTTATAACTTACCCAAAAAGGTACATCATAACGACTGCGATAAAATCTGTCGTGAATCTGTGCCCTGTGTAGAAACGGATCAGATATACTCCTGCAAACAAGATCCATCTTCTCAAAAGAAGCACAGTTGACAGGCTATTTGAAGTATTCTAACGACAAGGTCTGGCTGTTTCACAAACATACGATTCAATATGTAGTAATTTTTAATTAGCGAAAATTAGATTAATGGCTTTAAGCCGTTTATATTAAATAGGCTTAAACACGTTATGCCCGGAGTCAAATACACACAATAAAAAAGTAATCCCCGCTTTTGATATTTTAACATGAAGAGTTAATCAGAATTCCACTTCAGGCAGAAACCTGGGAAAATGGCACAGTATCACGGATCATTTTGAACTTGACCAAAGGTCTTCAGTGTTTTCAAAACCTGAATCATGGCATGTTAGCCTTGATTTAATTCTGATATTTTAAGTTTTAAGGTTTTAAGATTTTGTATTTTTATTTTTGAGGCATAGGTCTTGACCAAAGGTCTTCAGTGTTTTCAAAACCTGAATCATGGCATTTAAGCCTTGATTTAATTCTGATATTTTAAGTTTTAAGGTTGTAAGATTTTGTATTATCATTTTTGAGGCATAACTTCATGTACATGTACATATTTGATGAAAAATTTTGATACCGAATAATAATCTTTTTGTGTCTCAAAGTACACAAAAACACAATTTTTGACTATATAAGCAAATTACTAGTACTTTAAATGTATGGGCATGGTATAATTTGAAATAGACTATATTAACTTCATGCAGATGTTGTTTTTTTTTTAAATAAAACAATGTTTTGTTTTTACATTTTAAAAAAAACAACTGTTATGCAAAGTATCAAACAAATATTACAAATTCAAAGCAATATAAACAAATATAGCATCGGGTTTATGATTTGAATAAATATTACTCCAAGAGACCAATTATAGATGCAAGGAACCACAAAAACAATGTTCCATAGTAGGCTTTGTGACCTTAACACGTGATATGACAGTATGTGACATCAAGGTTAAATAAGTTGAAACCATTCTTGATGATAAACATGATAGTGTCTCAAGATTAAAACTTTCAACTTTTTATTCAACCAGGTATCATCTTTTCCTCATGTAAATATGTAATCGTACATGCAATAAGAAACACAATCATCTTTTTCAGCAATAGAAATCAATTTTTGTGATTTTACAAAGTTTTTATCAAAAGAGAACAAATAGAGCACAAGTCGTTAAGAAATTCCGATAGACAAAATATATTCAAACTCCTCGGTATTTGAGATATAAAGAATGATTCTTCGCAATTTATATAATTAGTTTTAACTTATCTTTGGTATTTGAAATAAAATGATTCTTCGCCGCATTGAAGGGACAAGTACCATTGAATGAATTCGGAAATTGTAAATATTTACATTTGCAAATATGCTTCCAGATATGAACCTATAGAATAACAAAAACGTTCAATCCTTCGGGCTTCACAGGATTTTATCACGTGATCAACCAAGTTGGTTGGTCACGAGAAATATCCTGTTTAACTTATTTGGTTGGATGAGTGATTGGATTCTGTTCTAAATTTAAGATTTACCAGAGAATGTCATCATCCTATTATTAAATAATATCAATGTCATATAACAAATACATGTATAATGTTTTCGAGAAATTATATAGTAGAAATCAACTAAGCCATTATCAGTTAAAACTGAAAGTTATACCAAAACAATTTACAATGTACTTGTATTTAACAACAAAATAAACGTTTTAATAACATAAGAACACCTGTGAAAGGATTAATCCAGTTACAGATTCTACATTTTATCTATATACTTTACAAAAGGCTTAAGCACAGACAACTAACCAAACTAACAAAAGAACAAAAATTTGAACGAGTGAAGAAAGATAACTCGTCAAGTCTTCATTATAATCATACATGTAATACAGCATAAGATTCTCTATGTAGAAAGCATAGCGCTAATGGTATATCCGGAGAAACTGATACTTGTCTATCCAATTTAATTTATGACTAATGATTTGCAAATTTGCTCTTTTGCCTTGTCCACAATAACTCATTTTTAAATTTGTAAAGTATAATAAGTGGGGCTGTTAAAATAAGTTCGGTGTGTGCACTATTTGCTGCTGATGCGAGACTAGTCCCAGTGAAACGAAATTGCTTTTTAAAGCTTTTTCACGAGCCCATTTCACTGCAGAATTTTAACAATTATTAAAATCAAGATCAAGTGAACGGTTTGTTCCCGTTTTGCACACATTTGAAAATTAGGTGTCGAAAAAATGTGTGAGAAACGGGAATTTTACCATGTGAGTTAATTGCTTAATTGCTATAGTCTACATCACAGTTCCAGTGAGGGCAATTGACAATAAAATAAATAAAACATATCTACTCGCAACTGATATTTACTTTTATTACATGTTACAATATAACTTGCATAAAAACACATTTACATATAATTGACATCCATCTTCTTGAATTTAATTTCAGACTTCAATTTGGTCACGAACAATTTCATTTATTTATTTAAACAAGAAAGATTACCGCAAAACTGTTGTATATGTAGTGCTTTTCTTTATCTTGCTGTCTATATGAAGTACATGTACATGTAACAAGCTTGAAGAGAAAATATATTTTAATGTTCAATTATTGCTTTTGCTGACATAAATGGAGGAAATGTGTTTGGTGAAAACGCTGCTAAATATTTTTCAGTTATGCTATGGCTTGAATAATCGAAGAAAATAGACAAATTGTATGATGATAAATCGGCATTTTTATGCTTCAAAAACTGTAAAGATATTTTCACAAAATCTATGAAATGTAGACCTACATGTAATTCATGCATGGTCAACCTTCTTCAGTTTGAAGTTTATCGAATCCATATTAAAATTATTATTTTAGTCGGAATTTTTTGTGCTTCATGTATTAAGCAACTGATTTGAAAAAACCAGAAAGTGACCCGTAATATATACTAAAGCGGTGGTGTCATAAGAACTACTGTCAAGTTGTAAAAAGAGACACGGAGTACCCCATGACTGTACGTGTAGTTTTCCCCTTCATCATTTGATTATACATCATATATATAATTATTCATTGAATCAGCTTCCAGTTGGCTTGGAACCAGAATTTTCCCTCAATATTCATTTAATTTTATATTTAAGATAAATGGACAAAAATGTAAAAGTAAAATCATCTAATCATTATCAGTGAGCAGAAATTAAAGACTAAAAATATCATTATCTTTATTTTGTCAAATGAAAAAAATGCATGGTGAGTTATTAGTAATCAGACATAAAATACAACAAAATATCTATATTCTTTTTGCTAATTCATTGTAAGGCACTGATAAAACACAGGTAAAGATCCAGGTAAATGCTTTGATTGGAAGCAGACTATAATTGCTATCACAACACAAATCACACCTATTGTTCTATACCCAATTATCAAATGTGTGCAAAACGGGAACACACCCAATTGAGCACGGTTAAAGTTCGAGTAAATAAAATTATAATATAAAAACTTCCTCATTTCTTGTCTTGTTAACCAATATGTTCGATCGGTTATATTTGTATTTAAACATCATAGTTCATACCTGACCGCAATACATAACTATTACATGTAAATACTTTATTTAGAACTGTAAAGTTTAAAAAAAAAAGATAAAAAGGAATTCAACCATCCGCGAAAGAAAATTGAATTTCAATAGTTCGGAGATTTAATTCGATTCTAATGTATTTATTCTGATCAGAAAAATAGCGAACTTTTTTATTTGAATTCTATGAACTCCCCCAATAAGGGTGGATCAATGAAAAAGTACATGTATATGACAACATGAAAAGTAAAAACTTTGTTATTTGTGTAATGATTATCAAATGAGATTCACTACTTGTTAGAATGTAATGTACATCTACTATCATCAATTCCAAAAGATTTCAGGAAACATTATGTTCCATCAAATGCTTTAAAGTTTCTAAAGAAAATTGTTGACAAAAACAAATTCTGTACTTCTTAAAAAAATTTGTAAATTCTGAACTAGAATAATTTGTATGATTTTGTTTGTTCTCCACTAACAAAATAATCTAAAAGAATAAATGAATTGAGTTGAAAATTACAAAAGAGAGAGAGAGAGAGAGAGAGAGAGAGAGAGAGAGAGAGAGAGAGAGAGAGTGCATTAGTTACATTATAAAAACTCTTTGCATTTTAAATCTAAATTACTTTTAAGAAATTAATAATCATTATGACACATATATTCGACATTTAAATGAAAAAAGCACAAGAAAACTATATTTTGATATCTCGATAGCTTCTCTTTGGTATCATGTAGCTAAATGTAATATTCATTCTTATATCTTCAGAATTATAGGTAACGAAATCATGACAGTTGCATAAAAGCAGTTTAGAATAAAGTCGCACGCAAGCACAGAAACTCAATATACCTCCTGCAGCTCAACACAAATTAAAGTTAATTTCAATATATACACCTTCATGTCAATCCAAAAATTGGAAGGTGTTTTAAACTTCCTACTGATCAATATTGAGGTCAAATATTGGGTATCAATGATCATCACAGCATGTCAGCATCAACATTAGATTTCCGGGGATTTTTCCGAAGAGAGGGTAGCTTCATTTAAACATTGTTAATGTATAATCGTTTAAAATACACAAACCAGGTCATTTGGGTTTCCCCCTCCTGTTTACCTGAGAAATAAAAATAGATTGGGCCCCAGCCAGGTAGCATTAAGCGGCTCTATAAACAGGGAAGTTGTTTAGTGTTTTTTTCTCTCCTCTTACTTGAGTGCCTGATTTCAACAAACGACTCATAATATCGAGTGAATTCTAACTGCACGGATGTGATTTTATGGCTCACAGATAGAGTGACAAAAAAGTTAGAGAGAGAGAGATAGAAAAAGAGAGGATACAAACCACCACAAAAACCAGTTGTTTTAGACCAACACTGAGAAGTAAAGGTAAGACATTTATATTTCTAGACCACAACCTGTGCAGTTCTTGCAGTTTAATTTTTTGTGTGTTTGTGTGCTAGACCGTGTCATTAGAGTCAACCGTTTGTTTATTATATATAAACAAGGCTAGTATATATGTGAAGGTGTTCTGCAAGGACACCAGACATTCGTAGTGATGATACGGTTATCCATGATTAAATACAGAGTCAATGATTTCCATAAACATATCCCGTTCTTTTCGAAAAGTTAATTGTTTTCCGGAACTCCTAAATAAAAAAAATTAAAAAAAACCCAGAGACTAACCTGGGAATGCCTGTCTGATATGTGCGAGCGACAGGTCTCGTTCTTTCACCCCTAGTTCACAAGATTTAAAATGAATCTTGCATAGCATATGCAATAAAATTAAAGACCCAGGCCCATCAGGTAATTCATTTACATTCGTCTTTTAACTCATACAGTACGAATTCTAGCTATCACGTGTGACTTCAGTCAAATGCATTGTTGTTTCGATTCTGAGCGATGTAAGCTAGCTACTCGGTCAAAATTTTAAAACGACATTTCTCAAACCTAGATTGACGTTCAAAGATAGAATTTACTGAAGCGAGAAATCTTTGCCTGGTCACACTTGGACAAAGGCGGGTCGTAAATTGACCACAGCCATTCAGTTCGTTAATAAATAAATAAAATGCGGTGTGATCTCGTAGATAAACACGATCATTGATGGCGCGGACCGTCGTACAGTCATAGAAATGATATTCTTAATTAAGTGAAAGAGGAAGCTCTGGGAGGGATGTTTTAGGGAGATAGCGCAAAAGGATGATCAATCTACGTACGTTTGTTTTATTTTTTTAACATTTTTTTGTTTTAGGAAGTCTGATAAAAATCCACGTGCTTCTAATGTAACTTCTAATTATAATGTATTATAATACATGTATTTCAGGAAACAATTAAGTAGTTGCTCAGGAGGTAGATCGTATCTATCTTGAGGAGTTATCGATCGGTACATAAGATAGTTTGAATTTTTTTTTCGGAGCGTGATAAGAGAAAAACTTCCCTCTAGTTATGGTTTTGTCAAAAGCTGCTTTTACTACATAGCTGTGTTTTCATGAATTTCCTGAAGACCAGGAATCATTTCGTTAATCTAACTGTACCTTTGTACACAGTACCACCAGGAAACTATATCTTAATTCCACGTATTTTAATTATTTATTATTTTGTACGATTTTCATTCTTGTCTCCAGATACATGAATTCACCATGATCGAAGCGGTTGCTCTCTACTTTGTGTCTGAAGACTGCGGACAGTGGGCAAACTTTCTGAAGACGAAACTAGGAGAAAAGGCTTACGATATTCGCGTCCACGAAATCGAGGCTGCATTGGCTTTAGAATGTGAGGACTCTTACAAGGCCAACATCATATTGGCCAGTCCTGCGTTTCTAGAACTACCGAATTACGATCACTTCTGCTCTATTTCAAAACAGCAATCTCTAGTGGTACTCCTAGGTGTCGACGAGTCAGAATTCGAAGCTGCTCTCAAGGAAAGAGAAGCAGATACCATTCTTGGCTTTCCAATATTTGAAACCGAGGCCAACGAGAGTTCGGTGAGATGTCTTCTGGTGGAGATTATTGACCTATACGAAAGAAATGTTCCTACAGAGGACTTCATGCATCATAGTAATGTACCATACGACCTTCTCCCGGCACCCAAACCGATCCCCACATCGTCAAACCAATTACAGAAGTACATTATCAGTGAGAGGGTAGGTTTTGTTGGATGCTTAGTTCATGTAAACTTGCCTGCTATTCGGTTTTTCGAAGCTTTCTGTGGGGTTTTTTTCTCTCTAAGAAGCATTTATAATAAGTTAAGCTAAAGGAAAACATAAAAAAGGATATTTGTTTGTTTCAAGTGCATTTTCCCCCAGCGTTATCTGAAAAATAGATAAAACATTTTTAAGTGAAGCTCTATTGTTCAGTACCTCTTTCTTAGTACAGTGTTTGATCAGTAAGATGGATATAACTACATGTACATGTATGATAAATCATCGCCTCCTCATCATATGATTTTAAATTGGATGATGATGATGATGAAGTTGATGATGATGATGATGATGATGATGATGATGATGATGATGATGATAATCGATATGCAAATGATTAATATCAGAAGAACGACGGTCATGAAAAGATTGATATTATTCTTGTCGAAGGATCCTAATAGGGCTGTTTCTGATGTATTTTTTATTCGAACAGGACAGCAAATTATACTTAATTATGACGCATAAAGACGAAGAAAATATCCTTGTTCAAGACGAAAATAGGCCAGAGATGTGTGTCCAGTGCAAGTACTTGGGTAACGCTCTATATGAGGCCTCCCTTACAGGTATGTTATTGTTAACGGTTATAGAAAACTCTTTGGTATTAGTATAAAAAGGATGGTGAATTGACTGCGAGTATAAGAAACATTCTGCATGTGTGGGTTAAGTTTCGGTTCGGAAGGGGAGGAGTCGATCATCTTCAAGGAACAATAGGTTGGGAATTTGGTCGTCGTGAGTGAAATTTCCGTGCAGAATTAGATTGGTAAATTGCTTCCTATTATGATTTGTCAATGAGTTCTGTTCTATATACATGTATTATTATTATTATTATTATTATTATTATTATTATTATCATTATTATTATTATTATTATTATGAGAGAGAGAGAGAGAGAGAGAGAGAGAGAGAGAGAAAGTTCTCATACAATCACAGGTGTCAATTTGGTATTTCTTAAAGAAAACTAAACAAAAAACAATAAGGGTAACTCTAGAAAAGAATGTGGAAAGGGATCCCTAAATTGGACATGAACTTACGTGTAAAATCAGAACAAAGCGAAGACTGAAGTGATTTGAGTATCGAATTTCAATCGCACTCGGTTAGCGTTGGCTCTGAGATCTTATAAGGAATGTCGCATTAAGCATCGTTCATGCCCTATTGAAAGTAATTATGGCGAGATGAAGGTTCTATTCATCACGGTGACAAGCGGTGGTCAAATATAAGGCATTATATTCATTTTCTTATCGCCTTTTTCTTCCGCCTAACTACTTCCAAATACTTCCGCATTGAGTCAGCCCCGCCATTGTAGGTTAATACTACAGCTAAGACTGTCTGAACTTCAAAACAAACACGTTTTTTTCATACCTGCGCATTACCCCCCCCCCCTTTACCCTTCAATAAAAAGTATTTCAGATAAAAGCTAAGAGCCATAAATACCTAAATTCTGTTTTCCATCTTTCAATAAGTTTTACAGCATCGTCAAAAAAGAAATAAATGATTTATTCGTGTGTCTTGATATCCTCTCTGAGATTTTATATTTAAATGAGGGTGCACTTTACTCTTTACTTTGCCTGCATTTAAAAGTCTACCCGTATATTATATCCTAATATATTTAAATCGATAAGACCCGTATATCTTGATAGTTTTACATAAACAAAATCCAGCGTTAAAATTTTTTTTACTTTTAAATGCAATATTTTTTTTAGATGATTTCAATAGATCACAGTCGCTGAGGATAGTAACAACAAAACGAAGAAATGTTGCGACCCTGCAGATCGAACCCAAATCTGACCAATCAGCGGGCGACAAACTATCCCAGATCCAGGAGCTTCTGCACGCAGAGCTAGAACCGCTGACAGTGTTATGCAAGGCTCTCAGACTCCCGGAAATATCAGTCTCCTGTTTGGACAAGTTTTTAGCGGACAAATGTTCCAATTTCAAAATGTTTGATCCACTGAAAAGTCTGTCCTTAGGGGATAATCTAGCTGAAAAACGTAAGAGTCTTATTCGCTCTTAATCTTCTTTTGTAAGAAGAGCCGACCTACTATTATATTATTTAAGAAACTTCCTTCTCATCCACTCGTTGGTTTGCCTGTTAAATATTACTTTTCTTCAGAAATCTGAGTTATATCTTTTTTTATCTTCCTTTATTTTACAGATTCGGAAGAAAGTAACTGGCCAACTTTATTACATTTCGGCGCCGAGCTTGGTCTGAGCTTATTTTGTGATGAACTGATAAAGGTCCCAGGAATGGACAAAATATGCCACGTGACAAACTCTCAGGACGAGACACCTGGTCAGTTGGCGCGAAATCGCGGCTTCCTGAAATTAGCAGAAAAACTGGACATGCTTACTGTTACCCAGCGAGATAAGCGTTAGTGTCAGCTTGTTAAACTGCTTTATACTCAGTATTTATGGCTTATATCAAATACCGGTACTATGCTCGTACATGTACATCGGGCCATTCACAAATGCTCTCTTACATTTCAGGAAGTTCTCCAGCTAATAAGGATAGCGGAATCAGTGACAGTTTTGATCATATGTCTGTCGCCAGCTCGTGTAAGCATCAAGCAATCAATTATTTCCACTAAAATTCTTTTCCGTTAATATCATTAGCAGTAATAAATTTTCAAATTTAAATTCAAAATCATGTTCCATATCCATGAATATAAGCTTCAAACTACACCAATATTAGAGTTCCAAAAACAAAAAGCTTTTTAATATCTTGTTTTACTAAGCATAAGTATATGAATTTTAGATTCACCCTCTGGTCGTACTGTGGATAGTTTACTGGAAGATGACGCATATGAAATGCCCCCTCCAACACCCCATCAGTCCTCACAATACTACGTAAACAGTAACCAGGCAAAAGTTCACCACGCAGACGACGTGTTTGATTTACAGACAGCAGACGACGGAGAGGACGAAGTTGCGCCGCCACCTCCCCCAAAAATGAAGTCCACCCCTGCTCCTTGTAAACCAGTCCCTCGACCGCCTGTTCAATCAGAGAGATCTTCCATAGACTCAAGTTCTGGGGATTCTAGAATGTCCATCGATTCTAGATATTCCACCGATTCTAGAACCACAATAACATCGGAAACTTCCATGGAGTCGGTAACCACTCTAGATTCGGGAAAATTATCCGCAGATTCAGGTGACATCTTGTCCAGCGACAGCAGTGACGATACGACGATAGCAGACTATGTAGACATGGCAACTACCTCAAATTCCTACATGGACATGAGATCGGTCCAAAGGAACGGAAGTAAAACTAAACCCACACCTCCTGTAGTTCTTCCAAAACCAAATCGGTCGTCTGATTCAAGTGTAATTTTAACAAAAGAGGACGCAGCGGAGAGCATCGCGACTTTCGACGATGAGTTGGATTCAGGACCGACTGGTTCGGAGTATATGCCCATGAAAGAAGTACATGTACCACCCCATCACCTCAAAAAGTCTCATTCAGAATCTGTTGTGAATGTACCCAAACAGCTTCCGATCCCAGATTCAGAGGATTATGTCAATCCAACATCAGTTTGTAAGAGCATACATAACGCCGATTTACTATAATTAAATGAAAAAACGTTTCGGAAAACACATAAAAACTTTAAAAAGAATAACTTTTTGATACTAAGAATTAATTTATCTTTGTTTTGTTTTCAGCTCCTAGAATTTCTCCTCGAACATCGCTGATGTCACCGGTACATAATGTCCATTCCACCTCCGATTTGAAACAAGATACACATGGACATAGACCAAGCTACCTACGTGAGTTATTTTGCAACTTAACATACAAGTTGAGTTAAGTCTTACCTTGAAAAATTAACTTGTAGGATGTTTTTAAGATCTTGGAATAAAAAAATCATAATTTATTAGCATTTGGAGGAAGCCACGAAAGCAGGTTTCATGGATTTACTTCAACACCAGTACCTCACGAGAGGGCCATGTCTGAAAGTGATACAAGACATCATGGAGGATTCCATCAACGGATAGGTATGGAGATGAACAGACTCTATCAAAATATTTTGATTTCATGGCCCCGGGGCCATGAAACTTAGACGAGCTTACTTATGATCTACAGTGTAAGTCTCACTTTTACAAAAGGAACATATAGTGGAAAAGTGAGACTGAGATCAAAAGTGAGCTCGTCTAAGTTTTATGGCCCCCAGGGCCGTATCCTAACATGAATTCGTCGCACAGTTCGTAGTTTCTAGAAAAGTATTTTTAACTATGATCTTTTGACACGTGACTGGTCGTGTATGCTTTGATTTCATAGAATAGTTACTAAAATAGCGTTTCTAATAAAGTATCTTTTTTTAATCAAAATTAACTAAATTATACTTCAAGTGTAAATAAAATAGACGAATAATACTTTGCTTTACCTTCATGAAGGTTCTCCTGTATCTCCACTGGCCCAAGAGCAAATGTCGGAGAAAGCCCACCACTACAAGAGAAGTAGCAGTGTTCCCAAGAAATGCGTTTCTGATGACGACATGTCCTTGGTAATGATTAAAAAGTGCATTGTTTTATACTGCGATGATTTTTTTTTTTCAATTCTGAATGATGATGTAAAATGAATATCTTAGTACTATTTTTTAGTTTCTTTCTTTCTGTTTTCATCTTTTTTTTAGAATAGAGGTCAAGGATTTTTCAGCAAATTGAAATCTAAAATGGGGGGTAAAGGAGGGAGGAAAATGTCTTGTCCACCAGAGGCAATTAAGGAGAGCTTGGATAAATTTGTAGGTTCATTTTTATATTTGTTGTTATGTCTCTGAAATTCTAGGTAATAAATACATGTACTCAGTAGAATAATATGATAATAGAATTTAATTTAGAACAACGTCAGGATATGTTATTTGATATTAAGATTTTAAAACATACTGTAATTCTAAAGACTATGTTAAAAAAAATGCAGTCTCTTTGGAGTTTGATCGATAAATTTTAAAATGTTGACATTTGTTTAAAAGAACCAAAGAAACCAACAATTGTTGAGGTCATCCGACGAAAATAGAATGTCGAACGCCAGTACATCCAGCTCATCGAGTGAGTAGGATTCATAGCTTCAAAGTTATTCATAAAAAAGGAAATATATTTTAATCATTTACTTGTACTTGTACGTGTATATATTGGTTTTGTTTTTAACGAAAACAATTGTTAATTTGAACAATTTAATTCAAGATCATTGTAATTCAAATACTATAGCAAAGAAGAAGTTAAGTAAGGTCATTTGCTTATTTATTCTTAGTTCTTTATTTCATACATAAGTCTTTTTTTATCTTTTTGTTTCTCAAGGTCATTCAAGTTATCACGAAGGTCAAACCCACGATGAATCGGGTGCAGGAGAGGTAAATTCATAACGTAGGCATGCTTTTAGATACTTAATTTAGAAATTGCAAAGTAGCTAGTAATTTTAGTACATTACTTTAACTACTAACACTGCACATACATCACCTATATGTTTCTTTTGGAAATCTATTTAGCAAACCATTGATTGTTTTATAAATGCAGCATTTATGAAATATGAATGAGGAAATATTTTTTTTTTCAATATAAAGTTAAATTTAATCGGAAAGGACCCTTATAATGCACTTGAATATCACTTTTAAAACACTTAACAATGGTTAATGGATGTTACAGCACGCAGTAACATTTAGCAGAAACCGTTTGTTTGCGACTTACTCATTTATTACATGTAGTAAATTTCACTATGGCTGATTTCAACCAAATTACAATTTACTTCCTTCTAATAAAACGGGGGTTATGTTTTGTTTGCCTTCCTTCATGTCTGAATGAACCGCTGTGATCAAGTCATGTCTGGGTTTTCTTATTCATTTACAAGGAAGTAATTCATTTTAAGTGCGAGTTTTTATCAATATAAGTAGATTTAGACGAGTAAAATGAACAAGAAGTAATTACATAACTTAGTAATTCTATAGTCACTGCACACACACTGTATAATATCCATTTACATGTATTCAGTTGTATTGTTTCAATTTATTCATGAAAATATTCTAAAACGTACATATTAAAACAATTTTTAAAAAATCCATTCAATTTGATTGTTGAAGGAGGGTGATGTTCAAGTAAGACAGAAAAATACAAAGAAAGGGCTTTTTAGAGGTAAAAAGAAGGATGGAAGGCATGAATCTACTGCAGTAAGTATTTGTTTAAACAATTACGCATACTTCAACATCACTGCTACGTACTTAATTAACTGTACATAAAACAAAGTTCAAAAATATTAATAGAAATTATACATGTAGCACCAACTGAGCATTGGCTCTATGCTGACCAGGTTTATACGTTTGATGTGGTTTTGTTCGATTTTAGTCAATAGATAGGTACATGCAGTCACTACATTCCTCAATACTGGTTAAAACTGCCAATTATTTTTAAATAAAAGCAATTTTTTTTCCAGAGAAGGAAGTCTGTCAGAATTGATAAAATGAAAAAGGACAAAAATCTGCAATTGTTGGAGCTTCCTGCTAAACGCAAATAATTGATATTTCTACAAAGTGTGATGTGCAATATTATATAAGTAACAATACTTCTACAATTTGAAAAAATATGAAAAACCTACAACTCCTTGGAGACAACTCTAGTTCTCCAACTTAGTCATTTTTTATGGTAATGATTTGTACATATCACTTTTTTTTTTTATATATTTCTACAAAGCATTAACATAACCAAGTAAACGTGATATTTAATGTGCGTCATGATGATGATGATGATTGTGGTTAAGATGATGATGATATGTGTGATGTGTGAACAGCATTACTTACTTTACTTTGTATGTGATGATGTAATATTTATTTTTAACTAAGACTGTCTACTAGTATCTCTCTACAATGATTATATCCGTCATGTATATATTATTTTTATTTACGCATATGATGTTGTTTATGTTGTGATTATGTTGTGTTATGAACAATGCAGAGTAATCATTTTTCAAACATGTGATATTGTCTGCAGCCAGTCATATTTCATCACCTAATGTTCGCTATTTTTGTAGCGTAATAAAACTACGAAAGAAAAAATGCGACCGAGTGATATTTTGTTTTTCTTTTCTTGAAATTTCAATACAATCGTGATCGACCATAAACATTTTAAAAAGATCTAAGCACCCCCAGTAAGAATAAATTCATATTGTTAATATACTAATGTGTGTATAGGTATATTGCCATTTAACCTTTACATACATGTAGAATAGAGTGTGCGTCAAAAAATAAGGAAGATATATAATTATATATTTTAACTGTAACTGGTTGTTTCTTTGTCATAAACTTTCGATAATGTTTAAATATTTCCTTACATGAAAATTCACCAGTGACTGTTCTTCAAATCTGGCAAACTCTTCTTTTGTACCGAACTCTCGAGAATCAAAACCTCGCGATATGAGAATCACATTTACATCTTTAACACATGGTGCCATGTGTATAGCTATCTATATCATTGCGTATTGTCTTTGTCTTTGCTTTAAACCCGAAGGGAAGGGTAACAAAAATGACTAAAATCTTCATTACATGTGTCATACTTACATATATGAATCGTTTATCATAAGCTTTTGATAAGTAACAACAAGAATGAAAACATTTTAACAATGTCAGTTTAAAATAGCATAGTTGACATTTTTCGCAAAATAAGCACTACGTTAAAATACATGGTTCCTCAAACTCAATTTTCTTTATACGATTGTTTTTCAGTATTTTTGATTTAATGATTGACAAACAACATACACAACAATTCTGCAGTTTTAACGCCAGTTTTAACTTCAGTGCAAAAAGAAAACAAATCATAATTGATCACCAAAACTTTTTCCAGATTTCTGGTTTCTTAATTCTTGACTTATTGTCTGTTGCCATAAATTTGGAGATTTCTTTTATCTATTTCAGCGAACTTGAGGCAAAAATAAGGATGCTTCAACGAAAGTCCCTTTTCTGTTGTTTTCCTTGTAACTTATTTTTCTCAAGATCAACTTAAAAAGGTCATTCCTCTTTCCAAAGGGACAGAGTTAAGAAGGAAAGAAACTAGATGGGAATGTTAAAAAGGCTTCTATAAAGAGCCTGTGCGATCCAAACTTTTACAGTTTAGCTTCCTGATATTTAGTCAAGTTTGTTCAACCCATGACTCTAACGGACCAGGAAGGAGTCATAATGAGGGTTCATACTAGTAATAATTACAGAAAACAACTTTTGGGAATTTAGCGTTAGGGGTCCTGGACACCTCATGCCTTTAACGTTTTATGACAGTACGTCACAGCATAGCGATTTCTACCCAGTGTGCAACTGTTCATATTTCCAAATATGGATGTCTTTTTCAGTACAGAATTGGGTATAACATTAAACTACTACTGACCATCAGATACGTACCGAGTCCGAATAGACAAGGCACTTTGTTTTTATGAACATTGATACCTTTTTTATAGAAAAAATTTGTTTTTCTCGAAAATTAAAGTTTTAATGTCATTTTCAAGTCAAACGCATGCTAGGAATATATATATATATATATATATATATATATATATATATATATATATATATATATATATATATATATATATATATATATATATATTTCTTAGAAATCTAAGCAATCCTCATCAATTTTCTCCAGAAAACTTTACCATGAAAAATGTGTTAGCACTTCAAACCAGATTATATGTACATGTATATTTTTGCATTAAGCCTTGATAAAAATAAAAAAAATGTACTTTTCTTAGATCTGAAAAGTTCTTCTTTTAGTGAGAATAAAACGTTTATGTTTTCCATTTCTTCCTGGACCTAACGAAAATCAGGTTTTCCCAGGTATTTAACGCGGAACATGAAATCAAATCCGTAAACAAAATCATCTTCCACTTATCACTCTTACACTTTATTTCCCTGTCCTGAATGCAAAGTGTAAGACTTCAGTTTTCTACTCCAGAGATCGATATGCATGCTCACGTGAAAGTGGATTTAATTACTTCACATGATGTTTACAAACATCTTATAGAATCCCATGTCATGCACGATAAGTGATGATATTTCCGCATTTCAATATGTAGCCGAGAAATCAATAAATACACAAATGTTAGGTAATTGTAGGCTATGGAGGATAGAAATAGTCATAGTCAGCGATCAAATGTTTAACAAATTGCATCTACATTATATAAGAATAAGATCAGAAATTTTAGCAGTTAATGTAGTTATTGAAAAGATTTTCAAAGATGTTCTTTTTAAATCTATTTTATGTCTTCTTTCCTGCAGTTGCAGCTATCCGGAGAATCTAATCCTGGGGTTAAACAATTTGGAAAAACATACTATAAATATGTGCTGTTTTTGTTTCGTTGCAGCGGTTTATGAGAGAAATATTTCATAAAAAGACAGCAGTATAGTTTACCTGGCTTATTATTTATTATAACCTCTTTGAAAAATCATGCATCCCTTTATTTTTATTTTTATTGTCTTTGAATGGTTTGGCCGATTCTAGCTGAAAATAACAGGTTACACCAGGTAATTCTTAAAACCTTGTTAGCAATACAATGCATTGAAAACAAATGATAAACACTGTGCCGGATAATTATGCCAGTGCCAAGGTGGCATTTTTGCACCCGCTTAAGGCGCATTTCTCTAAAATTCCATTTATGTCAAATGATAGACCATAGTCCAGAGAGTATATAACCACCTTTGACTTAGGTGTATCCTTTACCTTTAAACATAAATATCCCATAGGAAAAAAAAAATTCCCTTAGGAAAAATCACCTTCCTGTGGGAATTTAACAAAATCCTGTAGGATAAAGACATTTCCTACAGGATTTAAAAGTTATCCTGTAGGAAATAATTTTCCTGTAGGAAAGTATAAAATCCTATAGGAGGTTTTACAAATTTGATTTCCTGTAGGAAATTGAAAAACTCCTGTAGGAAAATAATATCTTTCTCCGTTGCATGATGAAGGTGGAAAAAACAAAACAAATGTCCTTTACACAATTTAGATTATTGAGAATCAAAATTTGTGGTCATGTTGTATATTTTATTTGATAAAATGAAATATTTCGGAAAGGACACAAAGCTCCTTGTCAATAATAGGGCATTTAGTTCAACAAAGTGTAAGAATAGAAATGCTTGTAGTTTCAAGGTCTTTGTTTCAATGCTTCTATTTATAAATATTTGAACAAGGAAGCAAAATAATCATTTTTTACTTTAAATTCCCACGCGTATATATAAAGGCTTAATTCCCAGAAGGAGGAATAAATAGGCCTAATTAAAATAGCATCAACAAGAGAATGAATGAGTTTGAACGTGAGCATACAGAGACGCTTGGCTATTTTGTACCATGCAAATATCCAAAGATACGTCTCTTGTCAATAAAAATCATAGGCAATTAACAAGGCTATGATTGAGGGTTTTGTCCATGGATGTAGAAAAGCTGAACAACCGAGTGTAAATAGTTTGATTTGCAATTATAATTACATTACCAAACTGTACATGTATAATCAAGAACTCAAGAACCCTAACTCTTTCATTGGGTACGAAAATGAATGGTAGTATAGATGTGGTTTAGTAAAATCATACAAAGAGATTTAGCTTGGAGATGATTATGTTGGATCTAATACTACTAAGAGCAGTAGAACAATATAGATACTGTAGTCGTTTGATTCCCTCTTACATATATTTTACACGCCGATAGTAAACCGAGAGTAAACTCCCAAACAATTATCTTGAACTTTTATCCATGCGGGATCGCATCCCCAGAAAGCTAGCATTTATACATGAATTATCGATTAATCAAGCCTGTGACTTGTCCCCGCCACTAATACTGGCAACCGTGGCGTTTGACATGTGCATGCACAAACCACACTTTCATAAAGAATGACCTGAAAAATAGGAGGGGGCCAAGTTGTAAATTTTGAATTTATTGGGTGGGTGTAAATACAAAATGTTCTAGTTTAAAACATTTTGTAAATTTTGTATTTACACCCACCCAGTAAATTAAAATATCACACCATAACACAGCTACGAAAATAATTTCATATAATTTTTTTTTATGTTTTTATTGTTCTTGTATCGATACGTTGTCATGCCGTTTCCTCAATGACTTGTACCAGTAGATGCCACATTGTATTTTAAAACACTAGTACTACACCACTATTCTCCGGTCATTATTTGAATCAAAACATGATTCTCACACATCGTTGAATTCCGTTGAGTCCATTTAAACACGCAGGGTTTTCTATAATTGTCAGTTTTGTTAAAAAATATCACTATTATATTGACACACTATTTATAGAGTCTTTGATTTTGTCCTTCTTTATATGAAACTACATAAAGCAACACACTCTGCAAGCAGTTCAAGCCAATCATCAGAAAACATAATAGCTTTTAATAGTCAGTGAGAATCGAAGCGCTGCTCAGATCAAGTCCCCTCTTGTATTTCCTGGAAGGGACAGTCTTTCTCTCTCTCGGAGACTCAATCGTCTTCCTGACTGCAAAACACAATAATGACAAAAATAAGTTGCATTTATGATACTAGTACACACCTCACAGCCTTATTAGCATAATCGGAACCTTTCTGGTTTTTATATTCACGAAAGAATGAAAAACCCCGAGAAAGTCAAAACTTCGTATATCTCGGGATTTTAACGTGACCATTCTCATACTCGTGAAAATCGAGAGAGGAGTTTAAATGGAAAAAGTAAGTAAAAGTTTTTGTTTCTTATATTGGCAAGCTTTTAAATTATTTAAAGTTGCAGAACAATTGTTTATTAATGTGAAGTCGAAGTTTGGGGTGATTAGCCTTATCTCGTTAAATTTTGTTCAGCATGAAACAGTCTGAACAGCAATCCTCGATTTTGTCAACAGTCTAAAGCGTGCTAAGGAGTAGTCATTCGTCGGTAGGAACATACTTACTTACATTGTTAAACTACTCAAAAACTCTTTTAAAAGCCTACAATGCATTAAGTATAGTACACATGTTACAAAAATGTCGATAATTAATGGTCGTTTTGAAATGTGACTTGAAATACATGTTTTAGTATGAAATGTGTATGCAGGTGTATTATAGTCAGTTTTTACACATATTGTTACGTAGCATACGTTAAAACAATATTGTATGTTTTTCCTACAATATTGAGTTTGTATCAACATTTCCATACAGAATTTCCTCGACACGTACAATGTACACTGTACATGTGGTTTTGATATCTGTATCTCATTCAAACTGTTAACTTTATGTCTTATTTATCTTTTAACGATGAGAGTGTTTATGAATCAAAGGTCTGAATTGGTTATGTAATTAAGAGTATGAGAGAGAGATAGACTCAGAGAGAGAGAGTATGAGAGAGAGAGAGTATGAGAGAGAGAGAGAGAGAGAGAGAGAGAGAGAGAGAGAGAGAGTATGAAAACCATAACAAATTTGATAGTTATATGTCATTTCCCACTTAATGAGTTGTTATAGCTGTTATCATGGTAATGTTTTGACAATGTCTCAGATACTGCATGTGCCCATAATAAAGTGTAATCTAGGACACACCCTTTTGTTTTGATAATGACAGCATTTAGCTTTGTAATGATAGCTAGTGTATCTTTTTTCTTCTAATCTACAGATTTACCTGCGGCTTCCAGATGATCTGAAGATCAGGAATATAGAAAATATTGTCAATTTGATATTGCTAATGACCCAGTCAAGTCTGCTGAAGCCCAGAAGGTACTTCTTTGTCATGTAATAAACTTACAACTTGTTTTCCATATGTAGATATATTTGGTTTAAGCTGATTGAAAGCCAAGCAAAGTCATCTAATAGCTACAATATCTTGTTTAAAAGGGAATTTCAAAGGTTTATATGGGCATCTTGTTGCAAATCTGCTTGATTATCTGTATTTTAAGGGGTGGGAACCTCTGAAAGGAATACCAGGAGTTTGAAAATATTATAAACTTTAAGAGATGTGTTTTACACTCTCTGAGATAATGGGATTTGCAGAAATCCCATGAATTTCTTATGCTGGAAATATGTTTTTCAGATTAGTTTTTGTTATTGACGCAATTATATTTTGGTGTACATAAAATGTTGATAGTTGAAACTCATACAGACAATCATATGTTACATAAGTGTTACATAAGTGTTTATGACTTTGATCTTTGTTCAATATATTTAATATCTTTCTGTCCACTGGATATCTAAATATCTTTGAAGTTACACCATTGAAGTTACACATTCATTACATTTATCATGTGTGTGCAGAATTGATTGAGCCAGGTTTCCTGATGTTGTCATATAAGTGATACATTGTACTGCTTTAAAAAGTATATATCACTTGTGACTTACTGGTATATTAGTACATATTTCATTTGTAAAATCATTTGACAAATTTAAAGTGTTTTGTAGTACTGAAATGTTTTTATGGCTTTTAAAATTACTGAAAGTACATGCACATGATGCAACTATCTTTTGACGCTGTATATATAACAAAAAGAAACTGTCAGCTGGGTTTAAAATTAGTGGCAAAATGATGTAATACATGTATGTACAATATTATATAAATAGTGCCTGTTTGGGAGGGTAACAGTCGAAATTGACACCCCGAGAAAACCATTGTCAACCGACGCGAAGCGGAGGTTGACAATGGTTTTCGAAGGGTGTCAATTTCAACTGTTATCCTCCCAAACAGGCACTATTTATTTTGTTATACTGAATGTCTTAATTTTGAAGAAAATTTTACTGCGCTATTATATAGGAATAACGTAAATTCTACAGCGAACCGTACGTGCATAATTTTCGCGCATGTAGCAATTTGTAATGTTACCCGTTGCTAAGTGCGTTGCTAATGCTGAGGGTAATAGAACGGATTATGAACTGCGTCTTAACCAATCAGATTTCAGTATTTAACATGAAAGTATAACAATAGAAAAGATTACATTGTTAGTAATTGCACATTCTATAAATAAAGTCATTGAATATATACATGTAAGTATTTGATGAGTGCACAATGTTTGCAAACATTACATGTAATTCTCTTAACACTTTATGTTTATTCTATTTTAGTTTCCAGACCATGACATTAATGAATATTTCTTGAATGGAATGCATGAGGATTAGAATGGAACCTTATTCTGCCTTTTTATGGAGCCAACCACAGAAGAATTTGTTCTATACACATCATTCATAACATTCTAATTTATGTTGCATAACTTTAAATGTTACTGGATGAATTGTGTTCACATGATGAATACCAGCAAACTTTTTATCGAGTGCACTTAATTTGTATTTTTCCTACCCATCCATCTAACATATGTTTTTATATAACATATTCATATACATGTAACATTTTTGGAAACAGCTATTTTTTTAAAATTGGAATTTAGCCTTACTATTTTGTACAAGTTTTTTTTTAAAAGGACTTGGACATTTATGCATAAAATGATTTACTTGCACATTTTGAATAATTGACCATAATTTGAATGTTAGAAGTCAAGTTATAAGAGAGATACAGAGGTAAGAATTTATTGTTATGTAAACAAAGCTCGAGTCTTATGTTTGTTTACAAATAATATGAAGTATGAAATTACCATACTGATTCGATGTGATCATAAATGATATTAAATGAAATTATTAATAGAAAAAAGCAACATATGAATGAAACTTACACCAATAAAACCAGATGTAAATAATAACAAGACTCGCGCTTTGTTTTTAAAACAAAGAATATTTAATTCTTTATCTTTCATTTAACTCAGTATTTGACTTTCAAAATTAGTATTATGATTTTTTTTAGAATGATATATGCAATTTCATTAATTTATTTTTCATTTTAAGAAAATTCATTTTAAAAAAGATCTCTTACAACCTGTGTATTTTTTTTTCAGTTTACATAACAGTGTATAAATTGAATGTAGTTGTGTAGATTTATACATGTACCTACAAGCAATATACATTTAATATTCACCAGGTACATTACCAGCCTACTATATTTGATAAATAAATGTACTTCTTTCATGCCTTTATCATGCCTTTTACTCATTGTTATATGTATTATTTATAATTAAAATACTTTGAAAACTTTTCTCAATTTATTTATTTTAATAAGATTAAGAAACGGACTATAGTTAATGCACGTTTTCAAGAGTTGTCTCTCTTGGGGACAATAATGAATGCTCCCCAGGGTTCATGACCCTGAATATTGAGTAGGCTGTGAGGTGTGTAGTAGATTGAATAAATAAATGTCACAAAAACAGATGAAGCAATGCAGTTAGTACAAGACAAACGGTAATAAATCGACCGTTCAGAAATTGATAGAAGTACTGCGTCATATATATGGATAATTTCTCCTGATTTTGGTGTTAATTCTAATAATGCTAGTCAGAGATTGTTGTGTCAAACAATCTATATAACAATGTGCCTATAGTTATGTCAGTACCAAGGTGGCATTTTTGCATCCGCTGAAAATGCAGTTTCGTAAAGTTTCATATATATATATATCAAACAACAAACTATTGCTTATGAAGCACTTTTGTTTTTAGAGTATCCCACCTAACAAATGAAATATAAAATTTAAAAGTTTGAATTCTATGGGAAAAGGACCAACATTTCCATAGAGAGGAGTGATCATTTCTACAAACAAAAACTGAAAAATCTGTAGGTTTCTATAGAAAACTCAATGGATTTCTTAATTCTTTATGAGTTTTGTTCACATTCTACAGGATTATATATCCATATGGAAAGTACTCAAATCCAATAGGATATTCTTTATATCCTATAGGTAAATTGTTTTTTCTAATAGAAAAAACACTCTTCCATCTTTAATAATCTATTAAATTTGAATATCCTACCAGGCAAATGGGATGCATGTTCAACAATAACAAAAGTGGCTATTAACTCCTCTAAGTAATGGTGAAAAATGACAATAACAAACCGTGAACCATCTCAAAAATCCATAAAACAAAATACAAATTCAAAACAGAGCAACACGGACCTCCAAATAGATAGAGGTAGGATCATGTGTCTAGGTCTATCGAATTAATGATTTTTGTTGTTGTTGAAAAATTGCATCTTGAGCGGATAACAAGGATACCTTGGCACAGGCAAAATTTTTCGGTACAGTGTTATATACTTCATGCAATTTTGTATTTTCCTCTGCTTTTCCTTCTTAAATTTTTCTTCAGTGTCTTTAAAACATCCAGAAAGAAACTTGCATGATTTTTTCCTGAGCTGTCCGTGGAGTCACTGTCATTACTTCCGTGTATTCCACTGTCTAAAACAGGAAATAAAAGAAATCCTCAGGTACGCAAATGTTGGCCAGGTCAGTAGTAATTAGAAAAAGCATATTTATTTTGAAAATCTTAATTATCCTTTTTCATCAATGGCAAAATGTTCATGTCTCTGTCGGTGACGATGAATCACTAATTATACGTATTATGATTGTGCGGTCAAAAAAATTTGATTTTTTGTTTGATTTTTATGGTTGGATTTAATGGGATATTTTTCAAAAGAAATGGCACATTTTGTTGAGAAAATCAAACTCAAACTTTGAGACCTTATATCTTTTAACGCATTGTTATATTTTAACTTTGACATCTTAATTTTTCGTATTCCTTTAAAAAATCAATTTCTCCCAAAAAAATATTATAACTAAAATATCAACACTATCTAGACCTCTTTCCAATTCAAAATAAAAACTATTATCGATGACATACCTCGGTTGAGACACTTGGGTGGCGCAGAACGACGTCTGATAGATTTAATATACTGCAAAAAAATCACGTTTGGAGATATTTATTTTGAAATAAAAAAAAATTGAAATAAACTTTCACTCATATCTCTTTGCGTGAAAAGGGAATAAATTTAGGACTATTTACCCTTCTTTCAGGAAAATCATTCCGTTCTTAACATGAAAAAAAAACAACAACAGAATATGAAAATGGAATCGTACTTTTTAATCGTTGATCATGAATTACAATATAACAGGGTTTTTTTTTAAATTAAATAAAATGAATCATTACTTGAATAGAAGAAATATTACGAATACTATGAAAATGGAATCGTACTTTTTAATCGTTGATCATGAATTACAATATAACAGGGTGGTTTTTTTTTAAATTAAATAAAATGAATCATTACTTGAACCGAAATATTACGAATAATATCTAGAGTTTAAAACATTTGAAGTTAAAAAAAAAGTTGAAGTTACATATACCAGTTCTGTGGTCTTCTACGTTGAAACTACATGTAAGGTACGCAGAAAACTCTGGCTCAGGTTCGTCTTCAATCGCTAAAAAGGAATTGTTAATATCAGTAATTTCGCTGTTTATTATGCGTTTCACCCTTTTACAGTCTTGTTCGTTTACTTAATACATGTACTTATCAATGCATTGAATTTTGAATATAAAATAATTTTTAAAACAGATAAGTACTGTAGAAATCATTCTTTTATATTTTACATTTACTGTAATTTCCTTTTTATACGCGAGGTTTTTTTTATTTCCGCGTAAAATAACGAGAATCACTCCTCGCGGAATTTAAAACATCGCCACTATTTCTTAAGAGTTGTGAGCTATAAGAAATATGAATAATGTTTCGCATTCGCGATTCTATATTCTCGCGATTTGATAAGAAACAGCGAGATCGCGGAATTAAGTATTTGCAAAATGTAGAGAATTTACAGTATCGTGATATTTCCATATCACTGGGTTTTTTTTAATTATTTGTTCGTTACGTGTTTTATACATGTTCGCGACTATCTGGTAAAGATAGGTCATTTCAAAGTGTCAGTATACAAATGATAACATTTTATCATTTGCTTGTCATCACATTTAATGTATTTGATTAGACATGTACAGACAAGTCAATTCTTATCCACTAAAAAGATAAAGTTAACCTTGAATAGTATTGTGATTAGAGGAGTGGATTTTTTTAGCTTTTAAATTCAGAGGTCTGTAAAATGATCATGACACTTTCTATATCTGATAAATGTAATATTTGCGTTCAAATTTTATCAGTGTTATCACATAATGTAAACTTTTGGCTATACAGACAAAGGTGATGATCTAACCCAGGCCCAGAGAAGTCAGGGGACGAAATCTCTGAAAATATCATCAGATGGCATCTAGTGCAAGATCTGAACACCATATGAGTGAGAGTGAATGACTGAGAACTCCTTTTTAAAGAAAAAACCACTTACGTAATTCTTCATAATGAGATGCACTTTTTGTATTCTGGAAATATTAAAAGAAATAAAAATTGATTTGTTTGACAAAAAATCAATCAAGCTCTTTTTTTTCTGAATCATAGCCCCATACCTTAATACCTTCTGCCAACACAGTGTGGCCTGCCTTTGATGCTATTTCGCTCGGAGTTTGATTGTCTTTGTTTATCATCTCTCTTGCTGATTTGTAACCCGGATATTTCATCAACGTTTTACAGAAATCACTTAATCCGTATTTGGCAGCGAAATGAAGAAGTGTGGGATACAAACTAAGTGCTCTATCAGCTGATAAAAAGTAGCAACACACATTTTAATTGCCATCCATTTTTTTATATGATCATATTTTCAATGATAACTGATTCTTTAATTTTGGTTTTAATACTAACCAAAAATAGACGAATCATCTTCTTGCTCGTTTTCCACTGCTGCTAGTGGAAACAGGGTTTTCCAGTTTGTAAACTTTTCAGTTAGAATTAAATCTAAAGCTTCTAGATCATCCGTTTTCATCGTAGAACACAGAAAGTCAACGGGGCTAATGACGTCATCCAATATTTCTGAGAGCAATTGCATTTTTGATCTAATAATAAACGATGTCTTCCCTAATGATTTATTTTTTACCAAAACCTCAACTGTGACTTCTCCGTCCAACATTCCTAAAAGTAATCAAAATTTATCATTATTGTGTACTTGCGTGATTTTATAGCTCCTTTTTAGCTTACCAGGGCTGAAGGTTTAAATAAGTTTTACCGATCACCTGATGTTTCTCGTCCTTCCGTCTGTTTGTTTGTTCGTCCGTCTATAAACTTTTTATATTTTTTTCTTTTTCTGAAATAACTGGGCCAAATTTAACCATACTTATACAAATTATTCTTATGAGAAGGGATTTGTAAACTATTAAAAATGCGCTAAATCCTTTTCAAAAGGGAGATAATCTTAAAACAGTGAAAATAGGTGTATGTCTTAAAAAAAAAATTTCTCAAGAACCATAGCACCAAAAGTGCCAATATTTGCACAAAGCTCGTATAAAAAGCAAAAATTGTTAAAACTGCGACCTTCGTGCCACAATTAATCTATGGCCAAAAGAAAGGTTAAAAGTTTAACGGAGAAATATATCGGGAAAATGTTTTTAAATCTTTTTCTCAAGAACTACAATCCTACAATTTGATTAATTACTATGAAGCATCTTGAGATAAATTAGATAAACGTTTATATAAAGTTAATAATTATTAATTTTCCAATTTTGAGGGGTTTTCTTTTATATATTGACACATAGAATGATAAGATGGGTAAGTTGATGCATGTCTAGATAAGCAGGCTAATAAATGTATGGCAATTTTCGTGAGTTTAAACAATAATTTAGAAAAGTATCATATTTAAAAGATGTTCAGGTGAGCAATTTGCTTCCTTTTTTTATATCTACATACACATAGAATGCTATGATGTTTCTAACCCTCTACAAAAACAATACATCAATAAGTCACTTTGCCTTACCTTCAGGGCAAAACTTAAAAGATCTGTCGTTTAGTTTGATGACAGACACTGTTCTGCATCCACCATGTTGGTGACGGAGATTTACGTTTAAATGGTGCTCGTTTTCTGGTTTCTTTAATGTGATGACTATTTCATCCTTTGCCTAAAATTATGGAGTCGAATATATGGAGTAGTATTTTTTTCATTTCTAAATATATCTCTATGGTTTCTGAAAAACAGTTTCATTTCATATCAAAATGATAATGACTTAACCATTTGAAAACAAAATATCAAAATTACCGTCCAAATTCTTTTGGGTGTCAACTTGAAATTCACTAGTGATGGAAGTTGAGGGGTGTTCATATTTGTCATATTAAAGATCTCAAAACACTTTTGTGAAAACTTGTCATCAGTTTCATCAGTTGTAAAACATTTCCACTGCAAAATTCCAGGGCACTGGTACTCCAGTATTCGTTGCGTGCTTTTGTTTTGTAACTCAGGAGCTTCATGGTGAAGCAAGATTTTGTATTGGAAACCACGCGTCACTTCTTGTAGACAAAGTCTTGCACGATTTTCTAGTTCTTCTAACATTTCAGGAGTTAAAATAAGAACAAAAATTAAGTTGTGTCTTGGAGATCGTCTTAAACTTATATTGTGTTTCATGACTGTGCAGTTGAAACTTTTGGAGAAAGATGCAATGAGATCACATATACTCTCGCCATCGTCGGCATAGTAAAGGACGACTCCGTTATCTATAACGTAAGTACCATGTTATATATTTAGTATGCTTTTATTAATCTCTTCATAATTTTTGCTAAGGATCAAGTTTCTCGTACATGTAGACATTGAGAAGCGTGAGGTTGTGTTTAATACTGATATTAACGTTGACAATAAATCCCTATACAACAAAGAACGTTTCTAATTATGTTTTGATTGAACTATGCTAATCTTATCTACATTTCTTAAGCCACTCTTAAATGTTTTCATTGTCTGTTCCAAGTAAATAATTTGAATAATGGATATACATTGTACATGTACTGATTTTTTGTAAATTAACAGTCTTTAAGTAATTCACTGCAATGCCATTCTCTCTCTCTCTCTCCCTCTCTCTCTCTCATTATTTTTATTAATAATTTTTATTAAAGTAATACTTACTTTTATGATCCATGTTGTGATATGTAGTCTATATGGCCATAACAGCATGTTTTATTGTGATAAATCAAGATAAAGTTTAGAATATCTATTTGAGATAACATGTAATGAAGGGAAAACACCATTTATATCCACCTAAAACCCAGATAAAGTGTTTATTCAGGTGGTCATTTTTCTAGTTTTATTTTTAACAATGACATGGGATACATTGAGATCTTAGTGTGGATGAAAAGTCATAACTTACAATAAAATATGATCTCCGATTTAAGATGTTCAACTTGAACAACGTTTGACCATAAAATGCATTCTATAAAGTCTTACAAATATAAAATAAGATTGTTAAAGCTCCAGTGGATTTTAAATTTATGACCTTGAAGTTTAACAATGATTAACAATGTGATAAAAAACTACAAACGTTTTAAATATTGTTGATTCTGGAGAACGATTTTTCACAATATGGAGGTGTTCTATCCCTTTTTATCAACTCTGGAATCAAGTAATAGTTTTTGTTTTGCTTAATCTAAAGGTTTTTTCATGCAAGGTCTTTTGCGTTATAATATACCTAACGGCGCACATTTAAAGACACGTTCAGGCAAGTGTACGTTATTGTTTTTTACAATGATAACATAAAACAGGTTATATTTGTCTGTAAATTTTACAATTGGCGGTCGGTTGTATAATTTAAGTATTATGAGGTGATAATTTTGGTCAGTGCGTGATCAAATCCAATAAAGCCCGAGAGGCTTTATGTTATATTTGATCACGCCCCGACCAAATTTATCATCCCCTAATTATATAATATTCAAAGAATGATTTCTTATTACTTATATTTATATAATTTTCAGCAATTGTACAATTAAATAAATGAATAAGTAAACTCCGCTTTATGTCCCAATTTTACGTCATTAGAATTTCTTGGAATTGTATTACAGAATTGATACGTAGTGTTGAACAGGCAAATGCACTGGAAAATGTAAGTATATGACACTGACAGGTAGCTCGCGTTTCTGCAAAGCTATCATTAAGCGTCTACTTCGATAAACGTTGCCTATGCAACGTAGCTTTGCTCTGCTCAGAGAGAGCCTGAATTAAACCATATCAATTAAGAAAATAATAATAACTAGAGCAAACCTTGTTAAAAAGCATTGAGTGGGTTGTCAGTTAGTGATGAAAGTAAAAGTTTTATGCTTTTGTCGAACTAAACCCGGAATTCTGAATCAATTAAGTTCTGATTAACAGACAATCTATCACATAAAAAATAAATACGAAAGATTCTTGGTACGACATAATATATCTTGATATCAAGTGAAAAGACTTGTAAATTAGCATATTTTGTTCAACAGGTGTTCAGGAATTGGTAACCGTTCTACAGATATCTTAACAAAAGTGTTTAAGGGTCAACCCCTGCGAATGTGTTCGGATTGTTTTCTTTATCGTTGCTAAGTATGTAATAAATCCAGAGGTGCTAGAAAGAAAGTTCACGTTAATTCCCCGAGATTTGTTCAGTTCGTTTGAAATTTTGAGCGGAAGTATAGGTGTTCGTATAATATGCTCGAAATACGTAAGTGCTGGTCGTTTTTCATATCATATACTACTTTGATTTATTTAAAAACATGAAAACATATTAGGATGGATGTCTTATCTCTTCATCTGGCGGTTATTTAAACTAAACGATGATATTCAGAACAGAGTTATCGTTCGTGTTCAACCACTCTACACGTGGTTGAAAATATAAACATTGAGTTGCTTAATAAAATGATAGCCATGTTTGATGCTTTTGGTTTGCATTACCATGCTTTTAAAAAAACGAATGAATGTCTGTTTTGAATTAAAACTTAGCATATCGAGCCAATTTCAAGTAAAGGAACATTCTGCATAAAATAGTATACTATTAGTCAGTATCACTATTAATGCTATTACTAGGTCAGGCGCGGATCAAAAATTAATCTTTAGGGGGATCGCTACTAAGCATGTTAATTGTTGCAAGAGCAGAAAAAACTTGTCACATTTATTTCTAGAACTCATTTTATCCACCAAATAATGGAGATAAAGTTTAAAATCAATAAACGTCTAGTTTTATATTTGACTACAAGTACCTAGATTCTAGGAAATAGACTATAAACACAAGGCAAGATTTTTACTGCAAAACTGAAAGGGTTAAATAAAACCATGTGGTCTAAATTTAAATGACAATAACATTTGCAGGGGTGATTTAACTCCTTATCAAGGCAATGAACCAAACATTTTAAAGGTAGCATATTGTTAAGAACATTATTCTTTGCAATTATGTATGTAATGCTAAAAACGTAACATATGATTTGATTATGAAACTGGATTGAAAAACAGCTGCACCATAAAATTTTTGCTTTTTTAATAAACTACAAACATTCTACTTGGTTAGGGTTTATAACTAAAATACTTTAGAGCCCCCATGCCCCAAATTGAAGGGGTCAACCCTTTTTTCTTTATATCAAATGAAAGCCCGTATAAACTTGAACAACTTTTGTCTATGTGTTTTAACAACTGTTGGAAACGAGAGACCCTAATAACGAAATAAGTATTAGTGAAAGAACTCATCTTTTTATTTTTATCATTTTAAATTGCAACAGGCAGAGTTTTATTTCTAACCTTGTCATATGTCTTAGATAGGATGTTTCATATTATGCAAAAACTTTTCTTTTCATTTCAATTATGTTTGTTGTATAGAAAAATAAATAGTTTGTGGCCGTTCTTTTGACGCTTGTGCCAATTTTTTCCTTGGTTGTATTTTATAGCACTGTATTTATTTTCTGATATTTGAAAAACAACCTACTCGTTTGGTTTTTTTAAACAAGAAAGTATCACAACAAAGTATTTGTAGACAAAATTTAAACACAAATACGAATAATTATACCTTTTATATTTATTCATATTGGTGACTGATTTAGAAATGTAAAAAAAAAATTGGCTTCGTCTACGTTATGTAGTATAAATACATTGTGTTCATTAATTAGCAAGGTAATAATGGTACCAAGTAATTGTGGTTCCAAATAGAGGTAGTTAAACATCTATGCTTTGCAAACACTTTTTAAAAAAAATATAACTTTAGGAAACGTTATACTTTGACTATAAAACCTTGAAAATCAATGACCCTGTGTGTGTGTTAGTTTGGAACTTTAAGTTTTATTGTTACAAGTATGTGTGATGTTTGTATGAACCAACTCCTTTAAAAAATTGAGTGCAATTATGTACTGGTTATTGCGATTTGGATTCTTTTAAGACAATTCAATTGTCAAAAATGCTGCTAGAATATGAATGTTCTGTACAAGTACCATGCATTTCCCGTGTATTTTACAAGAAGTTTAATTTTTTTCTCAATTGTAAAACGCAAACAAGCTGAATTGCAAAACAATAAATAATAGATAAACAAGTTGACATCTATGGTATGTTTTCCTTGAAAATATTAATTTTCCCATGCGTTTATATTAGGAAATTATTTTAATACATCTTGAATATGCTATCAAGTTTGCTAGTTTTTATTCCTTATTTTGTTTCCAATTTGACCATATTTGTTTTATTGATGTCTTTAAATACATGTATATTTATAGAAACCTGTTAGGATGATTCTCTGTCAGACAATGTAAGCTCAGTTTTACTAAATATAACATAAGGCACTTATAAGATAAAGAAATTTTATTTTTTTATTCTACAAAATGCAACATAATTATATGCAATATAAGACACTGTTTACTAAATAAAATACAACATTTTCTACATATAAAGAAATAAAAAATGTTTTATGTACGTTAAGGGGCTATACTTACAATTTTGACCTTATTTGGTTTTTGCAAATGCAAGTACATGTACACTGTTCTTGAAAATTAATTTATTTGAAAAAAAGGAATTCAAATTCAAGCGTCAATACTATACTATTATAATATATAAATAAAAACGATCATTACTGATTTGTTTAAAACGCTGCAGAGAGAAATACAATGATATTCTATAGCTTTTGTATAACTTATCAGTTGCAGATAAATATGATCAATTTTACAAGTTAGTTGTTGAAGACGTTTCATATTTAATTTCTTATGTATTTTGTTCATTTCTTTACAAAACATTTGATCTTTTTTATTTTTGCACATTCATTAGATATTTTAATAGCTGCAGGTCTGTAGCTCCCGGTCTGAAAAAAAATTCGGATGGACGACAAAGTATCGTCCATATTTTCTCAAACTGAGAGCTACAGACCTGCAGCTAAAATTTCAAAGCACTCGGTTTCTTTGGTTTTTCCTAAGAGTTAAAAACAAATTTCAAAAAAAAATCTTTTATCAGGTCATAGCAATATAAAATGTTTTCAGTTCAATGAGAAATACTTTCCACTACGAGTAAACACTTGATATATGTATGATATATATGTACGATAGGGAAACGTCAATAACTTAATAAGAATTTGAATTAAATATGGGCTTAGTTTTTAATCTTACAGTAACGTGGTCATGGAGCTTAAAGGATACTTACATGTATAATTGAGAGAGTGTGTGTGTCTGCTTGCCTATATTTGGACAATTGCCAACAGTATTAGGAAACCCTTCAAAGAGTAACGGTGCAAAGTCCTATTTTAATTTGATTTCCTTAAATTTGTTAAGTGGATTTTAATGTCAATAATATTACCTTATTTAAATGTGCGACTATTTGTAAAAAAAAAAAAGCGCCAAAATTCATATATCAGCATATTATACAACAAAACACAGTGGAATTCAGTATATATTTCTGTTCTTAATATTCATTAGTTGAAAACATTTATGTACAAGGTTACTTATTGATAATCTCATAATACATTCTCTCAGATCAAATAAAGGAAAACTATCAACATAAAATTGTATTACATATTCATACAAATAATTATACAGTCCTTGATTAATTAATATGTTATAATATATCCGTGTAACAGTAATCCTGGTCTGCTCTCCATGTAAATATTCACCCTTTGGCTCTTCATTGAAGAACCAGTCTTATCTAAAGTTTTGTTGTCAAATTTCCACAATAGATAATGTTATCCTCCAAAATTTGTGTCATCCGTGATGTCATCTGAAATTTATAAAAGAAATATTCAACTGAAGACTAACACATGTGTGAATTGGATTTCTTAGTGTTGTTTTAGACCGGGCCTCGTTTATAGCGTTTATTGTTTGTAACTGTCCGAGAAATAACTTGTTTTCAAAATATTATTGGCATTAAGGTTTTGAGTGCAAGTCTAGTAGAATGAAATGAGAATGATATAAGACATGTTTTACCTGTCTCGGATTAAAGAATGGGTCCTCTAACGAAGAATCACTGATATTGCTTGCTCCACTTTCAGTATTATCTATATTGAGGCAGATTATTACACCAATGTAAATACAATGCCGTAGAAGATTACTGATACCTTAATTAATAAATTGACGACAATAAACAGAAATATTTGATTTTTTATCACGATTACCTCTTTGACTGTTTCGAGATTGTCTTAGGACAACTTCTTCCGATTCCGACTGAAAAAGAAAATGTCAATATGTACATATATATTCTGATTAACGCCAACCTTTCTTTTGTCTCTGATCAAATAAAAACGTTACGTATCTAATTTAAACTGGGTTTTGTTGTAAAAATTAATATTCATTTTTATTAAATACATGCGTGTGCTGAGTTTATATTTTTACTTACTGATCTTCGTGGTAGCGGTGGAGGGGTACATGTACTTTCCCGCCTGTACAACACTATATATCAAAATATAAACATTATTTATTTTAAAATTTCATTCGATCAGTATCTAATTCAAATATTGTTTTCTTTATATGAAGATGCTCGAGTCTGGGTATTTTGACAAAAGTTCTCGATTAACACCCGTTGTTAAGAAAGAAGATTTTTATATCAAGTTACAGGTGTAAGCCGTTACCTGTTGTAACTTGGTTCATTCTCATGTATCCACCAGAATCACCATCTTGAAAAAAACATGTGTTGAAATAACTTGATCTTTATAATTGATAAATGTATCATAAATAGTTTTGAAAAATCTGGGAACATTATGATTTAAAAAATATTTAAGATCATTTGAGGATGTAAAAATAAAACCAATGTATTTAATGTATATCGGATGACTATTGTTTGAATAATATGGGAATCATGAAAACCAGTACATTACTAATGTAACGTAGTTACTTTGAACATCTTTGTCTTGGAACATGGCAAAGTTCTCTGGTGGTTGGATGTTTGAGGCTAGATCCGTGTGTCCTGCATGCAAAGCTATTTGGCTGGCTGTTTTATTGTGTTTGTTTTTTATACCAACGGCAGCCTGGTATCCCGGAAATTTTTTCAAAGTAGAGCAAAACTGCTTTAAACCAAGCTTTGCAGCAATATGAAGCAAGGTTGGATACTCTCTTGATGATTTCTTTGCTATCAATGATAAAAATTCACTTAAATGACCATGCGCAGATGTATTTGACATTTTTCCCTTTGGGCTCAAACACGATCTCTTAAATTAAGCACATTTGATTATGAATTGTAGTTTAAAACTACATAAATTATCTTTATATATTTAAACTTTTATCCAAAAGGGGAACAATGAGGTAATGACAATGAGATAAAAACATTTATCATACGGAAAATTCCCATTGTCATTTAATGCATTTAATGACAACATTTCAAAGTTTACTGGTCACTGTCCCATTTCACTCATTTGTTTACTTAAATACGCGTAGAGAGGGACGGGGGGGGGGGGGTAAAATAAACAAATGAATTTTCCACAAGGTAACCTTTCTTTAATATCATCTGATGCAGTAAACTGACTTTACCCTTTCGTAAGAATATTTGTCATATAGTAAATGCTATTTATAAAATAACACATTTTTTGTAAAGATTAAAACCAAAATAATTTATTTTTCTTTTGTTTGTTTGGGGGGGGGGGGGGGCAACAAAGGGCACTGAGTTCAATATCTAGTTGTATGATTACACACACCCCATATGCTGTCCCTGAAATCCACAGCCTCTAACCCAGCGAGAGGATTGTTACCCATCGACCCGTTTGTTAAGATATCGACCAATTCACGATCAAGTGAGTCCGTGTCGTCACAATATAGGGCCTGAAGGAAGAACTCAAGAGGATTGACTAAGTCGGACACTAAGGACGAGAAGTTGTCCATCTTGTTGCATATGTTGAACTTTGTCTTGCCAAGTGAAATGTTGTTTGTAAAGATTTCCATGGTAATTTCTCCCTCAGGCATTCCTATTTTGACAACGAAGAATATGTTTTCAAACTTGCATAATGTTTGTTGATTTTTGCAATATTGTCTTTGATCGTTTTGATGAGTAACGTTTGTTTTGTTAAAACTCTAAATTTACATTTTAAATGCTAGTATATAACATAGAAATACAATTCAAATGGAGTATATAATCAATAAATTTTACCTTCTGGTTTAAATGTGTAGGTTAAAGCATTTAGTTCTGTACATTTTATTTTCTTTTGAAAGTTATTTCTATGCAGATGAACGAAAACATCCCCTTTTGATACTTCTTTTTTGAAAATAACAACGATATGCTCTTTGGCCTGTAAAAACGATGTACATAATGTGATAAGTGTACACGCCATTAGAATAAAGTAAATCGTGATATACATTATACAATAAATCGACAGTATTTGTAACTTACCGATGAAATCTTTTTTGGATTTATTTTGTACGTAAGTAAAACTGGATTAGCACTCGGGGTAGATTCCATCAATTGCATTATGTTTAGAAGAGCTATTTTAAAATCCTCACTAGCATTTCCAAGAGAGATTTTATTCCAAAGTGTCACATCAGAACATGAATTCTCAAGAATTTTCTCAGTGGCCCGGTCACATAGATCAATACTGTCATGACACAGAAAGGCTCGCTTTGTGCATTGTGCGCTGGCACTTTTGAGGTAATTATTTGGTTTTCTTTGTAGATCGTGTAACATTTCCGGGCTGAGTAAAACCAATCCCAGACTACAAGGAACAGTGCATAGTGTGCCGTGGTCGCTATTAATGTTCACCGTGGAGACTTGCACACGGAATCGTCCCTCCTCGAAATATGTTTTGATGTGCGAGCATATTGCTTCTGCATCATCAGCGTAGAAAATAGTCAGCAAATCTTCAGCTGAAATCAAAATGTATTTAAAATGTTCCAATTCCATTAAATATATCAAAAGACAATAAGAGGTGATTTAAGTCTAATCATGTGTGCGAGGCTTTATGCTTGGCTTCATGAATTACCTAACTCAGACTTACCTTGGCTTGATCGGTTCATGCTGGACGCCAGATACCTATCAATCGGCTGAGATACTGGTTATCCTCAGTAGCTTGAAGTTTGATTTATATACATTTTAATCTATCGACCTCCCGCGACTGATTACTCATTTTTGATAACATTCATTCATGATACGTGAATTATGTGATATCTTTAAATAACAATATAACTCTAAAACAATTAAACTGTATTGATATCAGAAAATTTAAAGTGTCAACCTTAAATGTAACACAGATACAAAAAGTGTTAAACAAAACAGAAACAAAACACGATCTAATTTTTCCAGTGGGTTTATTTTTAAAGAATTGAAATTAAACATTAATTCTGAACGGCAGTAATATATATGATGTATAGTTGAATCGTCACAAACAAATAAATGTTGGGTTTTTTATCAAATAGGTTATAACAAGGACTACGTCGTATTAAAGATATTGTTTATCAGCATGGATGTAGGTTAGCTCATTCTCTGAGATAAATATTCTTCAATTCTGGAACGATCTTCCAATAGTCGGAAAAGGAACGTCCGTTGGAAAAGCAGTGTCCTAATAAAAACAAAAATACATGACAATCTCCAATTTACACCAGAATATGATATACGCTAATTTTTATTCCATATTTCTCTTATAGTTCAATTCAATTCGAGATAAAATTTTGTGTAAAATTTAAAAATAATTAAAACTATAAACATATTACACCTTTCTCGTATTTAACCTCTTGTTTTCTTGATTTGGGCATTTGGAATTGTCATCGAACTAAAATAAAAGGGACATTTTGTGTTGGTCAGATAATTTAATTTTAATATTCAAATCGAAAACAAGAAACCGTTTTAATAATATTTACCGAAAAATGTCGGATATGTTGGTTTCTTGTGTTCTCAATATGCGTCCAATATCCTATTTTTATAATTAAAATTTTATTAAAGAAATATGCATTTCATTAATACGATCATGCTCTTATACATAAAGACTGCATTTAGAGATGCAATATTAACGTACTTTAGATAGCTGATTAATGTATGAATAAACGATACCTTTAAACACATTTTATAACATGTAAATGATAAGTGAAGTATTAAAACACTTTTTTAATATCTACATGTATCACCTGTTCTGTTTTGATGAGATGAATATCCTCCAATATCAGAGGGACTTCTTTTCAAAGCTACCTAAAATATTTGTATGCCACTATGAACCCATAAAATTTTATTTTCCATAAAATGTTTATATACAACCTTTCTTCGTTGAATTAGCTGTTTAATATTTCAATTGTTGAGTTCTGGTTTTTTGTATCTATTATCTTCGAATTCTAAATTCTCTCGGGATCAAACTTTCAGAAGCTTAAACCTTTGCCGCTCTAATCAAATCAATTTTACCACGCAACTTAACATTAATTTATCATACGACCTTATCCCAGTTATTACATTAGCTAATATATCTGTAATTCTGTATCTAATGTGTTTTAGTTATATTTTTTCCTTTAATTGGTAAATAAATGACACAATCACTAGAAGATTGGTTTTTTTAGAATTCTTGCAACAAGAACAAGCTGCGGAAGAGACATTTGACAGTGAACTGTTTTTTAAAAATTCTCTTTATAAAAAAAGTAAAATATAAATGTAGTTTATTGCCTCAAAATAAGCCCTTTCACAGCAATTTTAGATAAAAAATATTCAAATTTTTAATACTGTTTGTTTTACATCTAAAATAGGTATCTAGGTACACGTAACTATAATCTTTAAATGACAAAAAGGTTAGTTAAAGTTCAACTATACGGTGAGATAGCTCAGTATTATATTTGAGGGAAATCCCCAATCAATTTGGTGCTTTCGTATAGATAAAAATGTACTTGTTTTGGTCGATCACTCTTCATGCTTGTATGTAGGTAATTTTTACGCTCTGGTAAGGGGGGTGGGTACTCTAAAAATAGATATTGAATATTAAAGGGGGATTTCCAGTTTTTTGCCAGATTATTGTTGTAATAATTTTTTATACATAGTATTTCAACAAATAGCATTTTTAGGCTCTAAAATAAGTATTAGTCAGAAAAAGTTGTTCATTATGATTTTGAGATAATAAAAATCATTTAAATCGTTTACAAATAAAAAGACAATAACAACTTTTGTGCAAAAATGAAAAATGTTACACATTTTACTACATGTAAAGAATCAAAGAAAAATAAAGATGAAATCAAGAAATAACTACCATACCATATTCTTTCTTCTTTTCTTTTCCTCTCACAAGACTATCTAAAATTAATAAGAACGAAGAATTTTTTTTATAAATTTTAAAAAAGTTTATTTTAGTAGTTCAACAAATCAAAATACGGTGTTACCGTTTTATACATAATAGATTCTTCTGTTAAGATTTATATTTTTTTTAATTTTAAAATTAAGTAACAATGTGTTCTGAAATAAGTTTGAATTTGCTCACACGTTGAGTAGGCAAATCATTGTTTTTTTAGGGAGGGGTTGCATAAAGAAGAATATAAGTAAATGTTCAATCGTTCAAAGACAACATAATTATGTTCAAACATGAATTATCCTTTTTATCATCTTTAATATTTTCTATTTCTTTTTCTTCTCTTTATTTTTTTAAAGAACTTGATACCAAAGTCCTATGTAAAGGAAAATATATGCAAAATACAAACTTAAAGCAATAAATCATACAATTGCATACACTGCATTGTTACATACATGGATCACTTGGGGACTTTTTTGGAGCTTCCAAAGGATCCAGATCAGCTGACATCTGTTCATATCCCATTTTCTTGGCTAGAGTACTCGGGGTGTCACCATCCTTGTTTATTATTGTTAAAGCTTCGTCATATCCTTTTGACAATTTCATTAATTTGCATGCTTTTGCGAGTCCAAATTTTGCACAAAAATGCAAAATGGTGGGGAAATCTGCATCCATACCTAAATGAGGCATATTAATTTTCTTATGGGTGAGATAAAAGCAATATCGTTATACAAGAGTAACATGTAATCTATCTTTAAGCATATCGTAATGTTGGTGAGAAAACGTACCACTTGATTGACTTAAGTCAAATACAATTCGATCAACATATTTTTCAAATCCATCGGCATTCATTCTGTTTTCAAGCTCATTATCAAGCTCTTTTCGCTGCTTTTCTGAAAGTGGCAAAACCTGACAAAGAAACTCAAATGGAGAGAATATGTTTCCCATCATGTTTTGTAGGGTGTGTAGTCTATTTTGTACTGTAACTTTCGTGCTTCCTTCACTCTTGTTGTTCACCAATACATCGACTTTTACTTCGCCACAAGATAACCCTAAAATACAAATAAATTTTCATGTTAAAACTAAACTAGAAGTGTTTTATGAAGCCGGAGAATATCAGTATCACATTAATATGACTGTCGCCAATATTTTTGTCCATTAAGTCTGATTTAAAACAGGTGATAAAACCTACGACAAAAATATTTTCAGTCTCATTGAATAATCGTTGACTCACAGAAATTATACAGTACAAAACAATGCATGATCATTTATAACTATATCTTATTAGTCAAGGAATTAAGTGTTTAACTCTTCGCAATGCAACTGCATTGAACATAAATTAATTTAACCTACCGCATGGCGTGAAGGCAAAAGTATAAGGATTGTGGTAAACAGTATCAAATGTTTGGTTTCCAGCACGTACAACAACGTCATCTGACCTCTCCTTTTCGCTTTTAAAAAGTACAACAACCTTGTCTCCATCCTATAAAATTGAAAAAAAAGTATTTCTGTTTGTAGTGTTAAGTTAAGAAATAGTATCAAAGAAACACTCACCATACATAATGGACCTACCGTAATGACAGCGGGTTGTAGATGATATTTAAGTGTAGTTGGCATTGCTGATTCCTGTGCACCATCTAAAAGATCCAGAATTTGAATCATAGTCGGCTGAGTTTGTGTTAATTTGATGATTTTCCAGGATTTAAAATCTGGAAGACTGTTTCCAAGAACCGATTTAATAGTTTCTTCTTCCATATTTACCGATTTATCGACCAAGATACCGAACGCTCTGTTCATTTTGCAATGAAGCCCTGGGCGAAAAGAATCGCCAAAGTCATTCATGTAGGTTATCATTTCCGGTGTAACCAAGAGAAGTGTAAGCTGGAAGTTGATGTTTCTGCTCTCTAGTTCTGTAACGTCACAAACGTTGACTATGACCTGTAATCTTCTGAGATTTTCTTGGATGAATCTCGCAATTGGCTCACCTTCATGGGTATGAATGAGTAAGATACAATCCATTTTTTCATAGTCATCGTCGGCATCATTCCAAGGTTCTAGAAAATATCAAAAAAGTATTTTTGTCATGCAAACATAATATATACTTTTTTCTCTTTTCGTTAAATTGGTTCACGTACGTTATTACACGAATGAAATTTCTGTGGAGATCAAACTCAAGAAATAAGAATTACTAAAGCAGTACACGATATTTTTAGTTCTTACCGTTGTATACGCCTTTTTCGCCGTCCATTTCTTTATTATTTTTTGAAGCGAGTGGTGTGTCTTATCTCAACAACTTCCTCTTAGTGCAAAATCACGTGACTTTAAAAAATGCTGAGACTTTTAAATCTGATACACATTGTTATTTTCTCATGCATAAAAAAGCTTTTTAAAAAGTACTAAACGATAGTTTTATTTATCTTTCAATTGTATTTTTTGTAAAATTTGTACAAAAAAAATTGTTAAATGTTGTAATTCTATCGTTAGCGAAGACAAAAGAGTAAAAATTATACCGCATATAACTTCAACAATTTGGTTCTCTAAAACGTAAAGATTGGGTTACCAGGGGAAAATATCAAATACCACTCAAGAAGGTCAAATTGAGTTTTTTATTTCTTGTATGCGAGGGAGCATATTTATAGGATGAAATTAAAAAGATCTTGATCTTCGAGGTAAATGTCCCTTATATCAAAATCATTACCACTACAAAGAGAAGACAAGGCTTATTATGGTGATTTTCGAAAAAGAGGATATCAACAAATTAGTTACTTTGGCAGCATTTTTAAGATGCAAAGGGAATATTAAAATGGTTACCTATATAAATGAATCCAGTTGGGTTGTATTTTTAAAACCACCTATGCTTAATCAGCATTTGCACAAATTGTTTTAAGATATCTTCATATTATGGGAAATAACTGTTAAACTTTCTTTAACAGAATTAACGGTACGATTATTAACAATATATGTGAATGTTAATGAAGTAAAAATGATACTGATGTTGTGAAAATAACCCAAAAAAGATTTATTATAAGTGTGCCATTAATTAACTCAAGATATGGTATTAAAAACAAAAACAGTTAGAATTGTTTAGATTAATATTTTTTAGGTTCGGAACCGTATCATTCTAACAACATATATAATTTTTATAAATATGTAACATTATAATATTGATTAAAAAGTGTCGATAAAAGTTAAAGTGCTTTTTTACGTCGTTAATTATTTCTTGTACATGTATTTATCTTATACTTGGCATATAAGACTAAATGGATTCATTCTGAATTTAAGTGCATTTTTGTGAAAGTTTTTATTTCGCTGTTACCCCTCCACTCGTATCAGTTACAATAATTTAAATTTCCATCATGATAAAGGGTACATCGCTTAAATGGCAAAGTGTCAAGATGACACAGGTATCAAGAGTGGGGATTTTTTTATTTTACCCTTATTGAATGCACTAAATGTGAGAAATTGGTACATGTCAGCTGTATTTGTTCTGAACACAATGATAATATTATCAGTATCTACACAAAGATACAAGTATAGCGTGGGGTGGTTTGCTCACTTTTTAATGCACATGTCAATCTACAGTATCTAACAGGTATTTTGTAGCAATGAGTATACAAAAGTTTATAATAAATATACAAATTGTTCGTTACAAAAGCTGCTGTTTGTGTCTATTTTTATGTTACAAAAAACACATAATTAGAGGTCACAAGTTTCCTTTAAGAAGCCTCAGTGTCATGTTTTGAAATTTAGAGAGTGTTTTCATAGGTTTCTTTTCAAGAAGCCTCAGTGTCATATTTTGAAATTTAGAGAGTGTTTTCATCGGTTTCTTTTCAGCCAATGAAAATACGCGATCTTCATATACGACATAACCTGATTTAACATTTTATATGTACATATAAATATTATTAAAAATTTCGATACAACCTTTTGCATTTTTGCGTTTTGAAAATGTCTTTCCTTTAACTGTTATAAAAATGTACTTTAATTTTTAAAGCTTGAATACCTTTCTTACGGCACAGGTAAATGAAAAAAAATGTTAGAGATGACTTAAGCCGAGAAGTTAAATTTGGTTCTCATTAAATGTTTTATTAACAGTGATCTAACATTTATTTTCCTTTTCTTCAAACATGAATGGAAAGGCGGATATAAATACACGTGTTATTAAAAACATGTTTTATCTAATTATAAATGTAATTGACATCAACAACACTTCCTTAATTCTAATTGAGGTAGATAATGAATATTAAATGGATTTAAATATCATGAATATCATGATAAAATCATAATGAAAAATAATTCTTACTCCTTTTATTGCAAATACGCAAACTCTTTGTTTTATAAATTAAAGAAATATCGTTCTTCTATTAAAAATTTCTTAATATACTTGTACTTATTGTTGCTTTTATTTCAATATTTACTTGTCTATATCAGGAAATTTTGGAGAGGAATTCAAAGCATAATTACTGTTTTCCTTGTAAACAACACTTTTATAATAGCTTAAATGTTTATTATTATAAACACATAAAAATTCATGTGTCTTATGTTATTAATAGTTTTTTGGGGAATTCCGACCAACGAGGAAGACGTTATCTTTGCAAGTACAGTGGACGTCATAAACCAAAGCTCATAACTTAATAAACACTGAAAGTAAACAGGCGCATTTTTTTTTCCTTTTTTAGACCCTGCTATTTTCAGTCAATGATTTTGGACACGAAAGTAATATGTCTAACTGCAAATTCGTTCCAACTTGTAAGGAGCTTGAAAAAGAAATACTGGATTTAAAATGTAAAATCGCTCTGCTTAACGCCCATCTGATAGGTGAAAACGAAAAGATGGAGGACGGCCATCACGGATTATGTGCATTAGATAAGGACGTCCTCGGAGGTCACGGACAAAAATTGGTGGAAAAAGTTTCCCGTCTGATTTTAGAGTTGGAAAATTTAAAATTAAATCTAAAGAAATTCAACGAGCTATGCAAAGGATGCGCAAACAATGAATACGCATCAGGTAAGCGTATATACTATCAAGTGAATTTTTAAGGTGTATGTGGCTTTATTTGAATTCAATTTTATTTAAACTCTTCACGTTACTAGTTGCATTTAAGTTCTAGATAATGCGACACATTTTTGTCACTTGCAATGTATAAGGATGGAAGGTATTTCTGAAAATAAGTTGTCTAGAAATGCTATAAGAACAGTCACTTCCGGCTTTGAATCATGTGCTTAAGGTGTTATTACAGGTGGACGAACTGTTCCACCAATTCAGGAAGAAGGTGCCGGAGAAGTACTTAAAGAAAAAGTAAACATCAATAATATAGAATGAGAGTTTTATGTCAATCGAATGTAAAGTTCATGTGTCAACGTCTTCTTTAAATGTTGTTTTGTAGGCGGAACGCGCACAGTGTGTACAGATAAGAGAAAATTTAGGTACTTGCTTAACAGCAATAAGAAACTTTTTAGATAAAAGATAATGTATTGAATTTTGCATTTTGATATAGCAATACGGGTTCATCGTTCATTGTTTAGTAATTATTATCAGGATTCACATTTCCTTTTAAGATACTCAAAGGTCTTCAAAAAAGGATAGTGGGATAGACGTCGACGAATCATTATCAAGACCAGGTACCTGTTTTTATTATGTACTACAAATGCTTTTTGTATTTAAAGAATTTTTATTCTTTGATTTAAAGGAAGCAATATGCTTATTAATTGATCATTTTTAACCTAAACAGGTTCGAATTGTTCCCAACGAACCTTGTCAACAACATCTGAGGTAATATATGCTTATACGTAACATAAATCAGTGCAATCAACAAAGGATTAGGTCAAAATTTAAATAACTGATAAATTATGTTTTAAAAACATCACTATTGCATAAAAATCGCTACACTTTTAAAATATTGTAATTGGTCAAACATTTACAAATGTTAAAATTGATAAAATACATAATTTTTTACATAAAAACGAGTAAATCTGCAAAATTATGTTACTGTATTTTTTAAAGCTATAACTGTCCTTAAAAACATAATTTCTAAATAATGCTTACAAAGTTTTAGTATCAAAATACGAATTTATCAAATATTATTCCTGCATATTATATAAGTCTCATGTTAAGTATCACATCCTTCTTTTATTGCACACTTGAATTACGTACGATGCTGAAAAGCAAAAATACATCACAGAATTCAGATTTCTCAAAGACTGGTTGTGAAAATTGTGTTTTAAATAAATATGTTAATACTGAAATATTTTACAGCCCTGTGAATCAGAAGACCCGGATAACAGAAGATTCTCTACACGGACTGAACAATTGTTGACTGTCCAAGCACAAAAGGCTTCCAGTAGAAGATATGTGAAATCTAAAGACAAATCATCGTCCCTGTGACATTATCTTAGAGTTTGCAAGCGTTTATGGAGGCCAGTTTTGCTTACTACAAGATGAGATTTGATTTTCGAGCAATATGCAAATGTATATAAGTTCGGAAACGTTGTTGTCATTTCATTTGTTACTGTTTCTCATATTTTCATACCCTCAGGATAATTGAGTTTAAGTTTTTTGTGTTTTTAGTTGTATATACGTTTTTGTGATCAGTTCTTTTATTTCCTATTTAATTTTTCTCATTAAAATTGTTACTTGTATTTAAACTGTGGAATGGTGGAAACATTCTATCGCAATGAGATTTTTCAAACTTGGAAATGGGTTTCACTTGTTACCTTTTTAGAGGTCCGTGTTGCTCTGCTTTAAATTTGTATTTCGTTTAATGGATTTTTGAGATGATTGACAGTTTGGTGTCATTTTTTATTGTAAAATAAAAGAAAATATTGTTGAAGTCTGACCTATGAAGACTCGTTGTGTCCTTAATTACAATTGATGAAAAGTTTTAAAATTCATTTACTCATGTTAACTTGAAGTTTGCATTATGAGAAACTCAAAAAAGGTTTGATTTGCATTAAAAGATCAAGGTATTAATATCATTTGCATTTTATTGACAGAAAATAGTAAATTTTAAATAAATTTGATCTATTGATTGAGATATTGGCTTAAATAGTCAGATTGTACTGTTTGATGAAACGATTTAAAATTGTTTTAATCAGATCACGTTTGCAATCATTAATATGTATCATGTGCAATACTTTTTATTATTTCCAAGTCTTCTTTGTAAATAAAATTCATTATCATAATTGAGTTATATGCTACTAATTCAGTAGTATTATGTTGAAAATAAATCATGTTACAAAAACTTCAGTTGTCTGTTCCTTTTTGATTATTACATGAAGGTTAATAAAAATTAAGACACCAAAGATAAAATATTGAATGCAAAATGATTCAAATGCTCATCCTCAGGAGAACTGTTACAGCTGAGCTATTAAATACAAGTACCACCAAAAGAACTTACTCTCTTAAAGAGACTGGTTAACAAATTACCCAAGACGAAAAGAAAATATTTCAGCTTTTAAACTTTGATATATTTTTCTATCTCTTTTCTAGCTCTTTTCAAGGATATTAATATTATAGTCTAAATAGCTAAGACTTTCAGGTTTACACGAACAATAATCTCAATGAAAACTAAACTACTTAGATTCAATTCTAAACTCATAAAATTAGAATTTTTGTTTATATATATTATATTTTCTGTACATGCAACACAATGAATATGAATTGATCATAATAATGGAAACATTTCTCGTCCCAATATAAAACACCATTGTACATGTAAACAATAAAGTCAAAGGTTTGCAGGGTCAAAATTGAGCTGTGTTACATGTAAATGAAACTTGGATTTTCATAGTTTGTCTATTTATAGGGAGGGGGTTGTTTTTTGAAAGAGTTCTTGTATTTTCGAAAAATGGAAAAACAAACCATCATATCAAAAAGTCATGTCAGCCTAGACATTCTCTTTCCAAAATCATTCTTTTTTAAAAATAGACTTTGCGTCATGTTCGGAAATTCCCTTACAATTTGGTTCTATATACTCAAACAGTTGACCTGTCAATGTTATTGGGTTATTAAAATTAAAACCACTGCGAAGTCATGTAAAATAATCATATTAATGGTGTTGATTTATTTATTCAATTTAATTTTTTTTTGAGGGGGTATGTTATTGTATGTGCTTGCGTCCTTTTACTTTTTCGTAGCTTTTTAAATGTTAAAATTTTTATGTCTGTATTTGTGTTTTCATATGTGTTTTGCTTGCCTCCAACACTTATTCAGTTTAGCCTTCTTTCTTCAGTTGAATAGTCATAAAAAAAACAAACACACAACATCCATTTCTTAAGTCATCTTTTTAAGTTAGAATAATCATCTATTTTCATAAGGTCATGTTTTAAACAATAAGCAGATGTATATCTAGTAAATACCAATGTTCAAAAGCTAAAGTCAGGTCCCTTGAATTCTAAATGTACAAGCAGATATTATTCTGTGTTCCAGTATTTTAGAAACGACTCTAAATAAAACGATTGTACTCGTCTTTTATCCATTTGTTTAACATTTATAGACATTTATGTTTTAAGACATTATTTTTCATTATAGATTCATCGATTGCTTATTTCCATGTATCTCCTTAAGTACGCCGATGACTTTTTGGAAATTGTCGGGAAATTAATTGATTAGTTATTCAAAAAATTGCAATTAAGATACTCCATTTTTTTATCACACCAAACCCTTATACACTTCCTACATATTTGATTGTTTTTTTTTTCTAGTTTCACGTCGTGCTTATACAAACAACACACCGATCCAGTTATCATTATTAGTTTAAAAATACTGTTGTGTATAACTTCTTTCCAACATCAACATTTTTACGTGTTCTTAAATGCTGGTAAACTTGATGCACATTTGCAGCTTTGTTCTGTTGCTACCTTTGTAAAATATTGCTTTTTGTGTGGACAGCATTCACTCAAATACAAGATGAATTTAGAATGAAAGTTTACACTTCTCTAAAATACCATTGATGCATTATTTCAATAAGACGACATTAGAACCGAAGTCTTTTTAAGTGTTTCAAATTTAAAAAAAAAAGGAATCTGTTAAAATCATTGGACATAATTAGCCTTACGTAAATACGAACATTTACTTTACAGATAAAGAGGGAAAATAAAAGGGAGTGTAACAAGGAAATGTAAATACTAATGAACGTACACTGATAGTTCTAATATTGATGACAATAGATAAATGTTTTGTCATTTCAAGAAATTGCTGGGGTGAACATAATGCAAAATCAACATTCTTTCTTCCACAGCTCAGGTTGCCTATTGACTACATTCCAAACTTCTTTCAAATCACGTTTATCATGCATGTGGTACAATATTTCATCCGTTTGGTTGGTTGGTATATATTTATATACTGCGTCCTTGGATTACAAATAGGCCATTTAGTTTGGATATCATGAGAAATTCCTTTGGTGATTTATTTTATTTTGTTTAAATTATTTCAAAGTTACCTATCAACTTCCTTGAATATACGATGGATAAACTTTAAAAAAAAACCCAGATATTATTCCATTTAGTTATACATATCTTATCGCGTGGTTCCACACAACTTACCATCCACTTAGAACTAACCGTGTTATATCACAGATGTCTTGGCAGATCAGTTTTTGAGAGAGTTGGGTGGTCAACAAAGTACCCATACATAAACCTTATTCATTTTCATTAGGAGCTAAAACAAGATCTCATAATAACATATGTTAATTTATATTTTATTTTTATGACCAACTGATATCATATAGCAGCTTGTGATACAATTACAAATCCAGACAATTAAAGTTTAAAAGGCTGAATATTTAGAGGAGCGGGTAGGGCATAATTTAAACCAAAGATGTCAGATTTAAAGTATTTGTCTGATAGTTATCTCGCCCTACACTTTCCGCTATGGTGTCAATTTGACAACCATCATGGACATCTCTTTCTGGAAAGTTCTTTCCATCCAAACTAAAAGCGCATTAGATTGTGCCATTTTATTCATGAACTTTTTTGTATTAACCAAAGATGTCCGATCCAACGTATCTGCCTGCAATGCATGATGAACTCATCCTACACTTTTCGCAATGACGTTAATTAGTAAACCTGCGTTCTTGGTTACCCCATTCTGGAAAGTTCTATGCCATTCTCTTCGTGCTTCGCAAGCGAATGAGTTATATCCATTAAAACTAAAATGGCGCATTCAAGAAACGAATTATGTACCTTATTTTATTTAATCAACATTTGCCAAATCTTAACTTCTATGTGTACTCTAAGTATGTTCCCAGTAAATATATCTACTCTTGACGTCATCGTTCTTTTTTATTTCATCGCAAGTTTATATATTTTGATACTAACTCCCACCAACATATATCCGCCAAAGCGTGTCAACCACCTTACTCTCATTTATTGGTATTTCGGGCTGGTTTATCAAAAACGAAAATAAGTTTTAATTAATTTTACAATTATTCCTTATCAGGTAAAAAGCAATTATATTTTACGGACATCATATCACTTGTGTTGAAATACCAAAGGTGTAAGCAGTTACCATGGTGCAGGCATTTTATAGTTTATTCGCAAAATGTCTTTATTTTTAGGTATAAATAAAGAGAAAGTTTAAAAAGGGGGGGGGAGTGAAAAATGAGTTTAAAAAGGGGCGGGGGGGGGTGTGAAAACATGAACATTCTCTTGTGTATGCTACAAAATTTTATATCATATCGTATATCTGTGTAGAGATAAATTAAAGTATCTAACAGAATTAAAGACTGTGAAACACCATCTTTATTTTATATAAAAGATCTAGTATCATGGCTCCACCTCATCAAATATGACATATTTCGTTGGGATTGGATGGTTGATATTCTACATATCACGGTGTCTGGCAAAATTGTATCAAAAGGAGTGTTACTTTTTGGGTATTCCCCTTTAAAATCCGTGCTGTTAAGTTGACCTTACTGAACTTTTTTTTCGGTTGGTCAGATATCGGTCTGAAACAGTTTTTGTGACATGAAACCCATTCATGTGTGTAAGAAACCATGGTCTAGGTCTTATAAAGATATTTTTGGGGCAAGGTTTATATTTAGTCATTTTATTTTCTTATTTACTCTTTATAACATTTCATCAAGAAATAATTATTTTAAAAAGGGTGTTCTACAACTCAAAAAAACTTTGCAGTAACATTGCATCCGCTTAAAAATATTGACTCTTCGTCAACTTTTTCATTTAGAAAGAAAAGAATAACCTTTGGAGCCGATTTGCTTTCCCTACACGTAAATTAGTGGCACATTACTTTCTTGCTTAAAAGTATAAAGAGTAAAGAACAAGATACAAATATTTATTTTTGAACACAGTTTGTTAAATCAACAAACGTTCTTTACCTTTTAAGCAATGATACTGCCTTCGCTGTCAAACTGAATTTATCATAAAACGTGCTGCTTGAAAACTTGTACCTACACATTGACTATTTAAAATTGGGATGTATTATTTTTTACAATATTTGACATTAAGAATACTATAAAACTATGCACCGGATGAAAGCAGCACTTCACTGGCTTCGAACGCCATGGAAACCAAATAACATGAAAAGGGGACGACAGGGACTTGTGAGAATGCATGCATTGCGTTTAATAAGATACACGTAAAAAAAGGAATTGATTTGTTTATCACTTTTTCAAGATGTGTCATATAAAAAAGATTTTGATGCACAAAATGTATTCTCATGATTCTAATCTTTTAAAAAGTTTACTTGCCACAGAGTTTAGATGATAACAAAGCTTAAAGTGTTCAATTTTCCCTATGAAACTTCCCGAAAGAAGTAGAATATCAATAACTAAACAGCAATGTCAGCGTTGGTATTTCAAAAAAAGGATCTGAGTGAATGCGAAATTTAAAGAAAGTTCAAATATTGTCCATGCATTTTAATGAATTGCAGTGGGCATGTCAATTGGGCGAGATTAAATTTCAAGTATAAATATAGATCTTACCAAAGTGAAAATTGAAAGCTGGGTTAGTGTGCCTCAATCTATTCAACAGTTGAAGACTGATCTAGATGATCGTACTGGGTTTTTATCAGGGTTTTTTTTGGGGGGATGGGGTGTAAGCTGTAGGGTTTTTTTCATTATTCTTTACTTCTTTCATGAGTTCATCTCCCATGTAAGACTTTATCCATACTTTAACCAGACTATTTTCGATCATTTTTTCGATTTGCTATCAAACCTTTATCTTATTTCATATGGTTCATTATATTGAACAATATGTATTATGTTAGTGTTATATTTCATCTACTGTGGTTTCATTCATTTTCGTGGGTATCAATTTTCGTTGATTTTCTGAAAACCTTAGTTTCAAGGATTCGTAAATTCGTGGACAATGATCCTATCGATACAAAATGTTAGTTAAAATTGAACTTCAATAAACATTTAATTTCGTGGATCAACTTATCAACGAAATCCACGAAAATTAATATTCAATGAATATTGATGAAACCACAGTATATTAATCCTTTACTTCTGTAGTGCATTCACCAAACCTTTCATCTAGTGTTCCTTTTAATAAACACAATATCATACTAAATAAGGATAAGAGTATCTAGCTATTGGATTTTTTTAATTATAATCCATATCGCATGTGAAATACGGGTAACAATAATTATGCAAACCATGCATCATAATTATTAGCACCAATGTTATTGCATTACATTGTTAGTTACCGATTTTTCTATTTTTTATGTAAAACAGATCAATCAAGTATTCAAAAGAAGCGGAAAATATCAAAGAAAAATACAAAACGTTAAAAATCACAGTCATGGTAACAATAACAAATAATGGACGACTTATGATATAGTTTGGCAAGAATATTACCCATAATGACACAAAGAGTATAATAATTCACACAATGTTTTTAAATTGGATTCATTTGACATTACAGTCCGGAAATTATCGGGTATGATTGAATGGAAGAAATATACATGGCTACACATAAATCATGTTTAATAACATGGTTAGGCAAGTGAATTGCTTATTATAAATGGAATGATCTGTTGACAAACAACCATAGGAATTTCATCTTTTGCTTTTAGTTACTGCATTAAGTTTCAGTTCTACGCTGTCATTTAACTTTTTTTGTTTTTAAAAAGTTTCTTTTTGATTCGACTTTGTTTTATACTTTTATCTGTCACTTTCAAATGACAATGCAGAGACTCCACTATCTCGTGAGTTGTCCGAGAGTCCTGCGAAAACAAAATATAAATATTATTCAAATAATTGTGAATACTTAATAATAAGGTATTATTATCAATAAGGGATTTTAAAACTGACGTGGTTATCTACATGTAAGTTTCAACTGCACGTATAAATATTGTTTAATAAAAGCAATTGTCATTTTATATTTAGAATGCAATAAATCAACTTTTCAAGTGTAAAGATAAAAAGTAAAGCAATTTGTGCAGCAGCACTGTTAAGTCCAGGACAAATTCAGAATGTACATGCATTTATTAATTCACAAAGAATGTTAATGATATCTTGAATTTGTAAACTTTGGATATCAGACCTGATGCAGTTCTGTTCTTCAGAATCTGTTCTTTTTCTTGTTGTGGTCGCATTGTCACTTCCTGTTTAACATGAAAACAAAAGTCAATTAGAAAGATAATTATAGTAATTATACTTTATATCTTATTTGAACCAAACAACGAATCAGTCGTTTATAACGTTTACATCCACAAGTTTGCTACTCGGCCGATTTAGGCAATGCTAACCTGATCTCGACAAGAAACCTGTTGAATTAATTTAAAGATTACTTTTCAATTTCAAATTATAATTAGTACTTTTTCAGACGCACCTATGTTAATACACTAAGCTTTAAAAGAGAATGCATTTTTATGTTCTTTTTTTTAATATACTGCATGTATATGTTAACACAACCCAAATGTGAAACAACACATTTATTTGTGTGCGTCAACCTAATAACAAGTAATATGATCGCCTTTTGTTGACTGACGATACTTGATACAGGTTTTGCATTCTACGTGTATGTGTATATATTTTATTTCTTGTACAATATGTACTTCAGGTGGTTTTCCCTACAAAAAAAAAATGTGATATAAGGATTGAACTTACAGCACTTTCAACAGGTATTCGCTGCCTGCCCCGTCCAAGTTTTTGCAGTGTGTGATAGTCTAAAATATATATTACGCTTAATATACAAATGAATAACTACCGGTTAATTTTTAAAAGTGAAGAGTAAGAGGTATTTTTTTTATTAAAATGAACCAATAAAATTCTGAAATTAAAGAATTAAAGTTTTCATTGAAGCGCTGCTCATAATTAACTTTATGTTAAATAACATTTTAATTTTTTTTTCAAAAAGTATTTTTTTTTTCAAAGTGGGAGAGTGTTTCCTTTTAGAGAAATGTTCTTGATGAAATTTATAACATGAGAATTTTCGAGTTTTAAGTTATTATCGAAAAGACATAAATCAAAATCAATTTATTGTGCACTCATGAAGTGTATCCTTTGAAACATTCCCATGAATGATATATGATAATATATTCATAATATATAAATAAAGTATGTCTTTAAGCTTGGTTATACGGTTTAAAACTTACTGTTGAATGTTTCACTTTTCTCTCTCATCATGCTATCTGTTTTTAAAATTCAAAAAAATCAGTTGAACAAATTTTAATGCTCCATTGTGTAATTACATGCCTTATATGTTATCTTTATGAGTAATTTGAGATCACATTATCATATCTATCTCATTTAAAAGCCGCGTCGTTGCTTTATACGTACGGTTTGAAATCCTGGTGTCCGCTGGGTTAAGTTGTTCGGCAAGATCTAGGAATTTCATCTTTTGAGCCAGTTGGCTTGGTGTTTGATTATATTTATTCCTTATTGTCCTCGCAATTTTGAACCCAGGCACCTTCGACAAAACTTTGCAGAAGCAAGATAGCCCATATTGTGCTCCAAAATGGAGCATTGTAGGGAATTCTTTATCAATCTGCTGGTCTAAAAATAAATAAAAAAAATTCTATGATAAGTAACCTGCTTGATACTTCCCATCTTTTTATCAATCACTTGTTGTTTAAGATATACAGAAGCCTGAATCTGAATGATAATATTATGAAACTAATTAAGTATATTATGCAAACTCTGTGAGAAGCAATATTATTGTATGAAAAAATAAATCTTTTAAAAACATTTTTATTCCCTAAAAGAATTTATTTAAGTTGATAGACTGGGCTATAGAAATCAATTTTGTTCAAACTGAAATTATGACAAACAAAACAAAAATAAGATATCGGTTTTTATTTAACATTAATTAGCATCGTCTGTATTTTATGAACCCACCTACCACGAAAAGAATACCGATAATCAAGGCCATCCAGGCAGGAGAAATGATCCGTGACTCTGTCATTGATTATGTCCCCTAGTTCCCTATCCAGAGTTTCTCTGTCCCTAGAGGACAGCTTCAGAACCTGACACAGGAACTCTACTGGGGAGGCCATGTCCTTGATTTCCTCGTACAGCAAGTCCATTTTGTTCCCCACTGTTATATACGTAGTTCCTTCTGATTTCCCGCCAACCAAAACGTCCACCATTATTTTTCCATATGGCAAGCCTTTTGGGAAATAAACCTTATATTATGAAATGCGTTAAACCTGCTCAATCTTAATCAAATGCAAGTACATATTTTTAATATACATGTAGACTGATATGCATGTTGATAGCATTTGAATTTTATTCCCAGTGTTCTTTTTCCTCTGATTCGAATTCTGAACAAATCATTCCCGAAGAAGTATAAATGTTTAACTTATTCCACTGTGAATTTAAAAAAAGAACTAAGATACAAGACTTTGACATCAACACTGTGTGTGTGCCTGGAAACCTACCGGACGGGACGAACGAGTATGTGTAGGGGTTGAGGTACTTGGCATCAATGCGTCTACCGTCTACTATCACAGATACTGGGTTCCGGTCAGTTTTCTTGGATTTGAACAGAATGAGTACCGGGTTTTTGTCCTGTCAAAAAAGAACCTCGATTTTTACGTATTTATACACAATTATTTATGTCTAGATCAGCAAATCTTTACTCTACAGGAGACACCGTAATAAGGTAAAATGAAAGGCTTGTGTACATGTGGAAAAGACCTTATGTTTATATTAATAATTAATGAGAATACTAGTAATTTATTCATTTGTCGTTATTTAAAACGCGACATAAACATTAACCTATTATTATAAGTGACCAGACATTGATTTAGAACATATACTTGTATAATAGTGCGTTGTAAAAAAAACTGACAATAATTGTTTATCGACTAACTGTATCTTTGTTATAACAATTTGGTTTGAGATTTCAAAACTTTGCTTTGTTTGCTCTTGCTTATTTTTGATTGCGGTGTTTTTGGTCAAGGAGAGAAGATTTCTCCAAATATTGATACATATTTTCCTTTTATAACAACAAGGTAAAACATTAGAATGGCTTTCTAATGCCGTATCTCCTTACACATAGCAGTATAGAGGAAGAATTTGCATAATATAACTCTGACAGAATGTATAAGGAAGTATTTCATTTTTTAATGAATTAAAAGATTTACATTTAGTGTCTTTTATGAATGAAAAACATGTATAACAGTTACGTATTTATGAATTCATTGAATTACATTGAATGATCAAAAACAAAATGATCTCAGCACAAGGCATTGGTGTTTGGAAGATAAAATAAATCAAATTTAATAAATTTAACCAACATTGATGGTTCATCATCACAGCCCTTTGCTTTCTATAGCAATAACCTTTGACCAAAATGATGACAAATTTGGTTAAAATATTAAGTAAGAAACTGAGTTATAAAAAAGAATTAACTAATTTTACTTGACTTGTTTTTAAAAGAGATGGCAATTAGGACTACTGACGAAAAAAAACTGACATCAATATTATCAAATAGAATAAATTACTTTGAAACATAGATTCACGACAATTTAATAACAGAATAATTTTGATAAATAAAAACCAACTTACAGTAACAATGTAATCTGGTTCCAGTCGATACTGGAGGATAGCTGGAAATGAATTTTCTTTCGACATTCCATCAAGTAAAGTCACAATTTCAATCGTTGCTGTCCGTAGATACAGCAGCTTAATCTTCTTACAAACTGCAAAGTTAGGAATAGTTTTTTCCAGCACCATTCTGACTTTATCGTCATCCTCAGTGTCCATTGAATAGTGAACTAGGCAAACACATGTCGTATTTTCCGGAATTTGTAAGGTTGTTGGTTTTGAGACTGAATTTGCTTCAAGGTGTGCCATCATTTCAGGAGTTAAAAGAAGAGCTGTCACTTGGTGTCTAAGTTCTTGACTTTGGATCACTGTAACATCGCAGGCTTTGACTTTGATTGGAGGCTGGGTATACATTTCCAGATTTTTCTTAATACAGTCAGTAATCGGCTGACCATCATGTGCGTGTATTATAAAAATGGAGTTTTTCTCCAGTTTTGGATGCATGATCATGTAATCGTCAGATTGTTCCATCAGTGGAGCTGGAAATACATATTGTAAAATTATTCATGCTTAATACTAAAGTTATCATTCAAAATTAATATTTTGTTAATTAAAATTCCATAATTACAAATTAATTTATTGACGTTTAACTCTTTGGATTATCACCATCAGTGCAAGTACTTACGAACATAAACATCGTCTTCACTGTCGTCCATTTTTTCGTCGTTTAACCAAATTAAGTGATGGAATATCTTTTATATGCCCATATTTCTCTTCCTCTTTTGCGGGTAGGATGCACTCAAAACTCCACATTCGTCAGGGTGTTCAACCAAGCAAAGTCACCCCTGTTTGTAAATGACCTAGATAATATCCAATTCTCATTTTTTAATTCTCATGAAGTTTTATTTTACTTGACAATATCTAACATTTCACCGCTTTCGGTGACACCTTACTGACTTCATTGTTATATGTAGATAATACAGTAGACTCCATAGGGGATTTCCCTTTCAAGCTGCCCCATGCCGAAATAATTTTACGAAATGATTTTTGTATAATTGAATAAAAAAATCTTTGTTAATGTCTTAATCAATTATAATGGCATGGTAAAGTTTTAAGTTATGGAGCGGTAAAACAAATGAGGCGATAAATGACCTTTTTCATTTGAAGAAATGACATATACATTTGTAGTAAAAACACTGCACCTCTCTAAATACAATGAAATAGTCTAAGAAGTATCTCGGTTTGCAAAATTCTAGCTAGTTATTAGCATAGTACTTAGTACTTAGACTGTATATGGCAGAAGAATCTTGTCCCTTGATTTTTGGCAGTAATACATCTTGTTTTTACTGTAAAACCCCCTCATTCCTCCTAAATCCACTGTCGCCTTTAATAACTATAGTTTTTAGGTGTGTCTTTTACTCTCAATTTCAATGATATTAAAATTGTCGTTAAAACATATCGTCTACAAATCTTGATTTAAATATGATCATATAGTATATCTCTGTAGGGAAAGAGGCACAGTTCATTTAGTTTGCTATATGTTCCACAAAACAGTGCGTTTACAAATATCAGTTCTTAATATTTTACAATATCATTTGGTCGTGGTATCAATTAAATCAGATTTGGCGATCTTATTTTCGCAGCAAGATCGGGTTAATGTCATACATTAAGATATAGTAAATCGTATTACACGTACTTCTCTCTTAGTTTTCATTTGCATGAAAAAATACTACCTCCTTCAGCTATTACATGTACTGCTTAATTTAAAAAACCTTGAATATTGCTGGCCAAAATCACCTGTCATTTTCTTCATATTATAAGGTTTTCTTTTTGTGTTTTTTTTTATGCTCCTTATACATGTATTATGTTAAATGGAATGCAATTTTATGCAAAAAATTATGGCAAGGCAAATGAATTTACTTTATTTTCTAAATAAGAGAGTTAAAATAGTTTTAAAGCTTATTTATTTTCTATTTAAATTCTTTTTCTGATTGAATGCATACAAAAGTCACAAAGATTGCGAACTGTTTGATTTTTTTTTCAATTAACAGATTCAATTTTAAATTCAAATTTGGAATTGAATTCAAAACTTTAAGACCCTAAACATAAATACCAAATCGTTAAAAAATGTGTAAGTAAATAATTTTTCAAAACGTTACTAGTACATGTACATTTTGTAGTTTTGATAAGCAAAAAACAAAACAAAACGATAAACAAAAGAAGTGTGAAATGTTTCCTATGTGTATGTTCTTTATTGACCAAAGGAGCCATGTGGCTCATAGGCAGATAATACATACAATTAACAGGAGAATGGCGGGGGATTATATATATATATATATATATATATATATATATATATATATCAAATGGTGTACAATACTATTAATATATAATAGATATGTAAATATACGTAAGACAGATAACATCATAAGGAATTAACATATTAATTTTCCCTCAGATTCGAAGCTTTCAATAAATATTGGCCAAGTTTCAGAATAGATTTGAAGTTATCGTAACTAAACAACTGTATAAATTTGAAAAAAGAAGGTTTCTTATGGTAGTAAGGTTTTGTGTATTTTTCTCGAATATTCGAAAAAAGCAGGACAGATCAGAACAAACTGAAATTTGTCCTCTATCTCTTGAGAATTACACAAAGTACATTTACGGTCATTTCTATGTATCTTTTATACCTATGTTACTATTCCGCTAAAGATATTGCCCCGGATAGATTTTATATCCTTTTAACTTTTTTCATAATACAAGATATTTTAATATCTTTTTTACTTTCTTTAATTTCATTTTATTTTTATTTTACTTTGAAAGTTAAACTTTAAAACTCATATTATTTCAGAACTAAAGCACCAAATACGGACAGACATATAATTAGAATAGACAGATATTGCGGCGGTCTACATCAAAGAGACCTCAGTTATAATAAATTATCATTGCAACGATTAACAAACTTATGTAAGTATCATTTAATTGACGAAAAAGGGCCTTGTGTATAAGTATAAAAAAAATGCAAGTCACTTGCATAAAAATGATTTGAATAATATAAATTGGGTATAGGAACTACATTACATTTTTGGGGTAATTTTTTTTTTTGGGGGGGGGGGGGGGTGTATGCTTTATATACTGCAGCATCACATAACTAAACCCATACATACAAAAAATTAATTCTGTCGAGCCCACCCTCGGTAAGAAAAATGTTAACGACTCGGTTCCATTGTCATTTTGAAAAAAAAATAATTGATTTTCTCTTTCCGCTGAATTCCTGCTTGAGTGGTTCAAAAGTTCAGTTATTTAGGAGGCTAGGTGGTTAACAAAATAACTACCATATCTACCTCAAATTTAAAGGCATGATTTATTTAGCTACAAACTGTTACATTGTATATAAAAAGAAGAAAAAACATTTATTTTCTCTTTTAAATTTGGGAGTTTTCCTAAATATTCTTTTTTAAAAGAGATAAACACAGTCTAAAAAAGGCCACGACCATCGAGCCTTAAACAATTTTCCAATCTGAATGGAAATTTTCGTGAAAATAACAAACCTTTAAGTATTCTATTTATTATATCAAATGCCACAAAGAGGAAGTATGTTGATAAACAAATTCACCAACACATACCCCCTGATAATTCCGGATTTGGCAATCACGTATAGTTTATGTATAGTATTTCAACCTTTTTTTACCTACACATTGAGCACTTTTGGGTCAATTTGTAGAACATAAACACATTCAATGGATATAGATAAAACAGGAAGGCTATATGTCTGCTTCAAATCATTGCAGTGATATCCAAGGGCGTTGTAGTATTTTTGCTTATGTGTATTAATTGTACTTTGTTATTGTTTTTTCAACAATAAATCCAATCACTGTCATTCGATTTTTCGTTTTAAAAGTAACATAAGTATTTATCATTCGTATTTCAATTATCTAAAAATTCTCTCCGAATCTTTGCCATCCTCTAAGTGGAACAAAATGCTGTTTTGGTTTTTGGTATTTATAACTATTGGTATTTAGTTTCTGTTAGATTTTTTTTTTTTAAATCATTATTATAATCCAGTCAGCAGACCAAAATTAGTATGCACTATCAGAAATCATAAGATAATGTGCCTTAATTTCCAGGTCTGATATGCAGCAAATGGTCATTCCTACTTTAGAAAGGTCTTACTGGTTTTTGCAAAATAAATCTGTGATATGGTATGAGCAAAAACGAGTTACTTTCAATTGATGAATATAAGTGTTAGATGTGACATTGGTGTTTTTATAAAGGTTCTATTACATTATATGTACATTTCCCAGTGTCTTTGTCTGTGATAACACTACGAATCAAATTTGTAACATATAGTTCAATACATTTAATCGATGACGCGAAAGTCGTACCGTTGGAGCGCAAGCGGGGTTTGCATAATTATACAGCCATATAAAAATAACATAAAAATACCTATAATTTTATAAATATATCTACATGTATAAGTAATAGGGAATCATTCTTTGAATATTATGAGGTGATAATTATAGTCGGGGCTTAAACAAATCTATTATAAAATCCTTTGGACCCCATTGGATTTATTCACGTCCCGACCACGATCATCATGCATCTTTTGATATTAAAAGTATGATTCTTTTATTTTGAATAATACCAATAAAGATAAACGGACGTAGAATGAATAGCACATTTCAAATCGGTTCGTCTTTGTTTGCATTGTGATGTTTCTTGACTTATACGATGAGTGCGTGCAATTGACAAATAATGAATTAAGTCTTTATTTTTTTTTTTGGCTAAATAGCAATCAACCTTCTTGATTTTGATTATTGATTTGAATGTGCTTCTAGCCTTGTCATTTTTTTTGTTCCTGTTTGGTTTAAATTCTAGTGTTCTACATCTATCTACAAAGAATGTTGGCCGATCAAAATACAAAGTTACATCAAATATTTTAGTACCTGAATGCACTTTTCTGTCATAATAGACAATTTCTACTGAAAAGCGGTAATTCAGCGATTCGCCAACTTATGCGTTTGCTGCAATAACAAAGAAATAGGTACGTTTGTACTTGCATCATGTTTCAATACACACATCTGTTCTGAGTTCTGGGATCGTATTACGCAATATTATTATTATTGTTGATAACAGTAACAAATGAAAAAGGAGTTTACGTTTTATATAATAGCAGCATAGGCAAAACAAAGACATTTAAACCGTATATTGATAAAATTGATAAGCGTTGCTTTTTCTGATTGGTTGATGTTTGTTATAGAGTACGCTTAGGAATTTACGACAGAACAAGGTAAAACTATTCCCATTGTGACTTGTCCTTCGTTTAAACAACAGCTGATGTAGAAGTAGTGTCATATAACCTTAGGTAACAGGATGTATAAAAGAAGTTGATCTCTCGAATTACTATTCAAACTTTCAAGCGAGGATACACAACTGCGAAATAAATCATAAATAAAGTCAAACCAAGATTGTAGGGTCGACCGGAGAAATTTCTAAAAAAAAAAAAAATTACAGTACATTTTTGTAGCCAGACTTTTTTCTGATTAAATGTAGAGAATAATGAGATATAAAATACTTGATATGAAAGATTGCAAACATAAGCGCAATATAGACATTGTCAAATAAAGGTAAAACTTATGTTTTGTACTGTTAATAAAATTGTCATAATCCACTAAAGGGTAAACACAACTGAATTACTAGCTAAAGACGAATTTTGATGTCAGACTAGAGCATTTCTGATAATATGATAAAATGTACATTTTGAATAAATATGGTATAACATTAAAATGTCTGAAATATCCAATAAAACATCTCTTGCTTAAATTTAAAGAAGATGGACGGTATTTGAATGCGATTTTTTAGACTTGTCATTTTTTCCTGTCTGGTTTAAATTCCAATGTTCTACACCCATTTCCAAAGAATGTTGGCCGATCAAAAGGATTCCAAAGAAATATGAAAAGGCATTACATATCGATCGCTAACAACAGGGAAAAGATAAAGCATATTTAGTGTTTAGTTTATCCCAGCGAGGACATATTTAGATTTTGCCATCAAGATCTTATACTCTGATTAATGAGACACTATACCAGAGAGTTGTTCTCAAGACGAGGATCCTAATTGTTTCCTAACCTGAAACAATTGCTTTGATCAGGCCTCAGTGCCACCAACCCTAAGTTTTGAGCTGATATTTTTCCATGTTGGTGGCTCCAAAATCGTATTGGAAGCTTTATGGAAAAGTCTTTTAAAATGTTGCTATCCAAGAAAAAAAAACAAATCAATGTCTTAAGAAACTATGATATTCACTTATGAATGACTTTTCCGTTTGGGCTGCCAAAATGAGTCTAGCACGGTATAATTTTACTATTATGCATGATAACCTAAAAATCAACATAGCAGAAGTATTAAAACTGCAGTTATGCAGTATTTTATTTTTTCATATCAAGTGTGAAATGGCCATTGTTGCAAAAGGATAAAGATGGAACTTTTTCGGTTATAATGGTTTAGACACTTGAAGTAATGTCATTTATTGCAATACTTTTATATATATATATATATATATATATATATATATATATATATATATATATATATATATATATATATATATATAATCAAAGAATTCCTGGGTCTACAGTGGAATGATCCAAATTTGCGTATATAGTCAACCGAATCATTTTCAAGTTTTTGAAGTATTTTCTTACAAGTGGAAAAAAATACGATCGATATTGCTAAATAAAACATTCTTTATTTATGATCAAATCTGTTTTTAATTTTTAATAAACAACTTGATAACTCCCACATCTACCAACTAAAACATTTTTTTTCCTTTTCCCTCTCACATCTTATTTACACTATTCAGTTTTCAGAATTCGGAAATGACCATATACCCACTTATTTACAATGTAGTACTATGATATAGTATATGATGGAAAATGCTAAGTCAAAACATCAAACTCTTACATCAAACGAACGTTTTCCTCTTTTGCTCTTACGTACATTGTTATATTTCCCCCTTAAACATAACGTCACTCGATCGCCAGTATTTTTAAAATATCCTTGATAACAAGGAAATATGTTTAGCCTTCAAGTATATTAATACCTACGTGTTTGCCTCGATAAGTCTATAATTGGAGATTTTCAATTATGGCGAATTTTTTCCTCGTTTCATTTTTATGATGTTCGTCGTATATCTTATACCGATACGCTGGGTTGACAATTTGGTGAATTCTCACAGCCATCTTTGAAAATGTCACCAAGATTGTTACACCGTTTATTCTTAACATGGACCTTCAAGTGAATTTTCCAGGACGTTGTAAGTGAAACTGTTACAATGGAAAAAGTGCCCACCCTTAGGGAGGTGTCCATTCAGCTACAAAGTACAACAATAGACATAAGGCTGAAAAACGCACAATTAGCTGGGGTCATTGAGTATTTAGACGCTGGATATGAGCCGCATGTACATGATTTTTGCCCTAACAGAGCAAAATTCTTGGATCACCGACTCTTGTCATTAAAGGACGACTTAAGAAATTTGGAATTTAATATTAAAGAATATGTAAGTAAGACCTAAAAATATGTATGATGTTGCTTGTTTTTTATTCTTTTCGTGCTTTTATTGTTCCAAGGCTGAACAAAGTTAATTTTATGTTTAACATCACCCAGACGCTTAAAACTTAAAAGATATTGCTGTTTTATTTTTTTTTTTAAATATCCGTATTAGCTAAAACACTGTTTTAGTAGGAATACATAACATTAGGGGACCAAAATGGATCATACATTTCGGATATTTATTGATGGATTCATTTTAACTGTTAGAATGTGTTATATATACTCAAAGCATTTAAATGAAATTTATTAATTTTGTTTGTAATTTTGTTTTCTTTTGAAATTCGAGCATCATGGGGGCCAGTTCTTGACACATTAATCCCTCCTTTAGTGGTATATTATCATTAAGGTAACAACAAACGTACAATTATCTTTGGACAGCCTGATGTAATGGTTGCAATTTTGTGGTGTCGATTACTTCATGAAAAAGGGGGGATGGGGGCGCTAAGTAAAGGGTATAAACTGGATTAATTGTGCACGTAATACGAGTAGGTTTTTTTCACAGATTCTTTTTCTTATCAAGCATTGGGAGAACGTTAATGGTGTTTAAAATTGTGTTTGATATTTTTGCAAGGTTGTTATACTATTGTCTTTGCAGGTATCAAAATTGGGAGAGGCTAGATTAAGAGTTCCTAAAGGTAGATATTTTTTAAATTCCTAACTGGCAGCTATCGTACTCATTGATACGAAAATTTGTTGATGCTGAAACTATATGAGAATGGCAAAAAAATTGACAATCTGAATGTTCCAAATCTGAATTCATATTGATGTGTGAATTCTTCCTTTTAAGGTGGCCCACATCCTTCCTCGAAAACCGACAGTGGAATTGGAATGCCGCCAGATACTAGTAGATTTTCACTTTGTCAAAAGAAAGAAGGGAATGATGTTGGTGATGGTGATTTTTAAAGACTTGATTTTTCGCCGATCATGAAAATGGCGATGATTATAACCATGGTGAGAGATATTGATGAACAAATGTACCGCAATGAGCAACATACATGTATACAGTATGATGCAGTAATTACTCGTACAAAACGAAACGGCAATGTGTTTACACTGGTGACGAAACATTCTTTGTTCAATATAATACAATGAAATTATTATGGTTCATTCATGTACTCAAACATTAAGCACACCGGTATCAAAAGTACATGTAATGCCATAATCTAATACTTGTGAAATCCGCTGTGTTCTATAAATGTAAAGATTATTGACGATATTGGTCATATTATATGTTATTTTGTACGTGTTTGTCGAGACAGAAATATATTATTTCTGTAATACGTATCACAATGAACTGATTGTTATTTGTTGGTTATTTAATGCATGTAGATGTTTTGATGTATAATGATGTTTTACTAGTATTCAAGTCTTTCATCTTAAAAAAAACTAAAAATTGTTCAGTTCCAACTAATGTTTTCTGAATGCTATATAATTTGAATAAAAAGATATCAACAAGCAATGTTGGTGGAGGGAGTGGCACTGTCTTTCTGCTGTGAAATATTTTCTTTACATGCAGCTAGGTCATGTGATACTATTTATAGTATATAAATGTATATTTCATTGTACTTTTACAATTAACCATTAACCAAGTGCCCATCTACATTTGCATCATGTATTATAACGACTGTTTTTTTATGACGTGTTTGAAATAAAAGATTCATTTTGTTTTTCTTTTTTATGTTTACTTTTTTTTATTTAATACGAAAAACACAACCGACTTCTAATTCAGAGATTTTGGTGAACAAAAATGGGTTTATCATAATCTACGAGAAAACTAGCAGAACAACTGTATTTATCTGTTAACCAAATGGTAACCAATAGAAATAGCCAATTGTTCAGGTTTATATCATTTATGATATAATGAAAATTACAAAAAATGTTGACACACTACTCATTACACGGGAAATATTTAGAAAACTATTCAGGAAGATTTTCAATCTTGATCATTGTCCATATGACGATTTCATAAGTATTATTGTGATAGTTCATTTTTCATGAGTGTTTATGACTAATCTATGCAGGTCTAAATCCCATGACGAGCACAATTTCTTAGGTCAGCCAGTGTCACTCTCAACACATTAGTGAGCAACAACAAGCTTACGTCATGTGTAACGATGTGCCAAATCATTACGCCGTGCCAAGGTGGCATTAAAGGGGCATGGTCACGATTTTCGTCAAATTCTATTTTTCTATTTTTTATTATTAACAATGCTTAAGAAATGCATTTCTAATGATCAAATGAAATTTGAGAGTCAGTCTTTTAAGTTTTAAGCAAGATACAGAGCTCACAAATCTGTGTCATGTAAACAAGGCTCGTGCCATGTTTTTGTTTACATAGGTTCAATATACCAATTAAAAACCTTTTTTAAGCTGATTTTTCTATCTTCTTATTCATTTTAAGCATATCTACACAGTTCCTAACGTTTAACACATTTATTTTAGGTCTAAATTTAAGATTTTCACTTCAACATTCAAAATGTAAACAAAAGCTTTGTTTACATGTCAAAGAATTGTAAGCTCTGTAACTCGCTTATAACTCAACAAATGACACTCAAATTTTGTTTGCCTATTAAGAATGCCTCACTGAAGCATTGTAATTATTCAAATCGGAAAAATAATTTTTGACCAAAATCGTGACCATGCCCCTTTAAGTAACATCCATATATACCAAATGATAGACTTTTGTCTAGATTGTATATAACCACTTTTTTATGTGTGTCTCACCTGACAGGTGATATATTTACCTTTAAAAATTAATATCCCGTAGGAAAACAATATTTCCCATAGAAAAAATAATTTTCCTACGGGAAATATTGAAAATTCTATATATTTTCTAAAAATCCTACAGGATTTATAATTCCTTTGAGAGAAAAGTATTTTCTGCAGGAATTTGATTCAAACAGGTAGTTTTCTGATAAGAAATTAAGATTCCTATCGGATTTTAAAATCCTATAGGAGTTTTGTTCAAATTTTATCGGAATTTAAATTCCTTTAGGAAGTTTCATTTTCACTCTGGTACCTACCCTATAAGAAATATTTTTTTCTTATGGGAAAAATAATTTTCCTTTAGAAATTTGTTAAAGGTAAATATCTCACCTGATATACATGTACATTAAAAACAAAGGTTGTTATAAACTCTTTAAGCAATAGTCCATCATACATGTATGGCATATTTGAATTTTTCGTTACAGCTTAGACAGGTGCAAAAATGTCATCTTGGCACTGGCAGAATTATCCGGCACAGTGCATTGTTCTTACGTATGATTTAATTTGTTTTCCCCTCTAAGCTTTCTTTGCTAGTTCTCTCAATTCTTAAAATATTTGCATATCTACACTGTTAGAACTTAACGGTTAAATACTCTTGAACGAACTCTTGAACGAACGAATATAAATATAAACTGTGCGTTTTTGACGATGGCAAACATTGCACTCTCGTTTAAAAACTCGATCTATCAACCTCCAGTTCCGTTCAGAACTCCAAAAACGCATTACCTTCCTTAACTACAGTTAAAAATAAAATGAAACCACGCAACTAATAGTAAACAACATTTTCAATGATCATGCATGACATCATAAATTTACTACAATGGTTTACTGACATACTACTATTCACCATTAGCGCCAGTAGATTTTTTTTTTGGCGGGATATGAAGGTAGCGAGTACTGCAGCTAACGCGGAATATATATCATTTCTACAATTCCCGCTACCATCATAGCCCAAATGAACCAACAAAAAAACCAAATACATATAAGGACATAAATAAACGAAACAGGTAAAAGAAATTTGAGGTAGAACTTATATTTAAGACAGGAAAATTTAATTATAAAGAACGATTTTGCGATTGTGATTCATGCAAAGGAAAAGGGGAAGATATGAAATAATTTTTAAGATAATTTCAAAATGGCGTCGGATATGTACCGTATACCTAGCGTGCAAGACGTAGAAAAAAGTGTTTTAGAGCTTAATAATCAGGTGAGGTTACAGAGTGCCTTCCTGAGTGGTCAGATAGACAAGATTGATGGGGAGGGACAATGGGATGGTGAGGACACAGTACTGGATAAAACCCAGGCTGAAAAGATTCTGGTGCGAACCTCCAGTTTGAAAGCTGAGCTAGAAAACTTTAAACTGAACTTGGAGAAGTACCAAGAGGCCGTGAAACGGAGCAGTAGCAGTGGTAAATATTAATTTTTAAAGTAAACTGATATAACGATAACAAGTATATTACATTTGTAACATTATTTTTCTTCATTGCAATCCTGTCTCCATATATTTGCAGCACTTGCATGTAAATCTGAAATTATCAAGATGTCGTGAAACGGAGCAGTAACGTGTGTTTATGAATTTACATTTATACATTTAACAATTTAACTTTCCATCCACGTGCACTGTCAACAAAAATGTTTCTGTTGATCCATCAGGTGAACTAAAAGCAGCTGAACACGATGAACCAAGCGAGGCACAGCTTAGAGATAAAGGAAGTATGTTATAGACGCATATACTGAATACCAATGTATACATTTATATTGGTTTCAGACCATACAAACTATAAAAATATAAATGTAGAAATTAATTTTTTTTAAATATCTTTATTTATATTCAGCTGAAAAAATGGCAGACAGTGAAACTATAGTGACGCAACCGGAGTCGAGTTCAGGTTGGTTTCTCATTTTTCACATATGCAATTTATTTTATTTACAATGTCTAATATGTTTCCTTATATGAATCTTTAAACGTTCATCTCTGTGTTATTAGTAACTTTAACATAGGTCAAAGGGTCATATTTTTACGTTACTTTGTTCACCGCGCGAACTTATGGTTTGGCGGTTGCATAATACATAAAAACACAGTAAATGTTATGTTTATAATTCTAAACGATTTGTCTTTCTCGAACATAAATACAGTTGGTAAACAGCAATGGTAAAGTTCACCTGGATGTAAATTTGGTCGGTACGTGATAAAATCCTCTGAGAAGCTTCTGGGCTTCTCAGGATTCACATGATTAGATCACGTGACCAACCCAAGGTTATACCCGTTGGATTTTTTTTTAACTTTGCTGTTTATTTCTTTAACTGTATCAGTCTGAGAACAGAAATAAGAAACAAACAGAACAAAAAAATATGCAATAGACGGTTTCATTCAATCTCTAATGTGAGAAACTAAACCAGCTGCATGAGCTCGATTAACATTGCTCTGAAGTTATATAGCACAGCACAGCGAACATAATCAAAGCGTTCCTTGGACTATATATGGAGGTGTAATTCATACTAAAAGCTACAAAGACATGCATGTACACATGTTTTAAAAAACGGTGTACAAAGTACGTTGTCTTGTTTATTTTGCAGAAGGAGTGGATTTTCACCTCTCTTCTTTTAATACAGACGGAGGAAGTCTTGAAAATGAAAACAACAACGTAGCACCCAGAAACGGAACAAGTTAACATTCATTTATTAATTTTTTTTAATGAACAAATCAAAATCCTATTCAATCTAACTTATGTGCAAGCTGAAAGTTAAAAAGATACATGCGCCTGCATAGCCACTTAGTACTTAGTACTGATACAGGGTTTATGTACCTATTTAACAAAGATGAAATGAATGTTTCATTAATTTCATTTCATCTTCATTTAAAATTTAAAATCACAAGCAAAGTATATTATTTTAAAAAATCCTATTGTATTACTCTTGGCTTTTTCTGATTGGTGCATTTTCTTTTTACAGATAAATCGTAGCGCCCTGAAATTCCTACAAATGGACACCGACACACGAGGACTTCTTGGAGAATTTAGAATAAAAGCCTTCAGAGAAATGCATGATATATGTTAACAGTAATGACAAATGCTGCAATATGGAATTGGGGTTTCTTGTTTTGAATCTAAGCAATGTCAATGTTAATTTCTTGGGCAGTCCTTATAACTTCTTCCCAATAAAAAAAAAACTTTGTTGATTTAAAAATTGTGTTTAGTTTTCATGGATATCAATAAACTTGTTTAAGAAGCTAACAAAACAATTGCCAATTACATGTAGTTAATAATAGTATCTTACATTTGCTTTTTGAATTTTCTTATTTTCTGATTTTTTTTTTTAATTACATAATATATCTTGTGCATCTTTACTGGTTATTTTATAATTGAAGATACCTTAATAATAGAAGAAATAAAATCGTGTTAATGTACTACTGCAGTGTTTTCTGACATGACATATCTGGCAAAGTTGGTAAAATCATGTATGAAAAGATATACATTATGTAACTCTATGCGTATTAACAGTAAAGAAAAAAGAAGGAAGATATTAATTTCTCCCTTGGTTTTATTATTTTTGTACCATCTCTCTTCTCTGTCAAGCCATATTTTATTTCTATTTTTTTTTAAATAGTTTGTGTACATATGACAATGCAGAAACTCTATACAATTACGCAGGTAAAAACTCTTGGCAAGTAAACAAAACAGCAAAAGTGCATTTTGTCATAAACACACTAGATACATTACCCTGAAAGTTATATATCATGCATTCACAGCATGCTCTCACAAAACATTCAAGATAATATTTGTTATGCATTGCCAAAGAAACAATTTTAATGGACGAGTTGTTTCCAAGATGATTTCAGCTTGATAAAGCTTAAAACCCAACTACATGTAATTAAATCAATCTGCCAATAAAAAGTATGCATTGTAAATTAATTGACTAAAAATAAATTGTGAATTCATAACAATGTAAATAATATTTTATTTTAATGATTTTCATTATACATATCAATGATTTAAAGTAAAACACTAATAAATCCTGAAAAAAAAGGAAGTTGCAATATAAATGCGATGTTTTAATGACACAAATTTTGAAATGAACAATTGTATAAAAGGGAAAAGCAACATAGATGCGAATGTTTTATGTTTGAAGTAGTTTCCTTCAAACAGTGTCCTTTTTTGTACCTGTTATAAGCAAAAAACATTTTAAAAACACAGCTTGATAACAAAGGTAATTATAATACATGCATATCATCTATCAACAAATTTTAAATGTCCACGTAGACAAAATACCAAAGGTATCCAGTTCTATTTGATCTGGTCTTACAGCAGGTATACATCCAATCACTTTTTCCTTCCTGGACAGTACAGGTACATTAAGCTTTATCAGCTTATTAAAATAAAAGCTGTTAAAGGTGTAAAAACACACTTAAGGGGTTTTTTTTTCACTTCTCCTGTGTACCCAAGTTGACTTAATCTTCATTGGCTCACCAGGTAAAGAAAACACAGATGAATGTTGACATAGAAACATAATTCTACATTCCTTGCCTCTCATTGGATGGTCACTTAGCCACTGGGTCTTCTTGGTTATTTATAGTTACAACCCCTCCTTGACCCATATTGATTTTTGAAGGGTCAAATGATTGACCTTTGAAAGGGGATCCTTCTGCATTCCAAGCATCTTTGAGAATGTCTTGAACTTTCTGATTAAAAAAGAAAATAACAGGTACAGTGTATATTACCATAATGCATAAATAATTGATAACTACAGGTATCATTAAAATTAAACTGCATTTATTCTTGAGTTAAATACTACCTGGATAACATTAAATGAAGAATTTTAAAATCATTTTTTCAAACAAATAAATTATTGAGAAATTAATAACTGCATGATTTTGTTATTAAAACCCATTTCTATTTGTTTCGTTACAATGTTATAAGGGAGGAAACTCTTGCCATGTAACAATTTTTATCAATGAAGCTACTTGTACTAGAGAACTCCTTATTTTCTTCCTGCTAATTCATTCTGGGTTGTTGGTTTTTTTTTTCGATCTTGTTCAAGAAATTTTCTCAAATAAGCTAGCAAATAAAATACTATTGAGATGAGACTTTAAAAATTCATCTCCAAAATGTGTTTAACTTTAAAAATGTCTTTTTAAGGATGACCACATGATCATTTGTCCTTTAGCACCTAATTTTCTGTACACTGCAGTGTGTGTATGTTATACATTGCACTTTATTTACTCATCCTACCCACTGATCGAAGTTTAAATAAACAGAGCAGCATGGTACTTTTTAACAGGATAAAGTTATCTCATTCTGAATTTTAAACAATCGGAATTTCATTTGTTTTGTGTTAACCTTCCTTATAAACAAACAGCTTAACAATCTAAACAACAGAGGAATTTAGGCCACTGGTTTGTCCTATGAAGATTATCCTATTTTTATCTTCCTCAGTGTGCACATCAAAGTAATAAAATTTGCACTACATGTACCTATGTTCTGCTTTGTAAGGAAATTACTTTTTTGACATTTTTCAATTGCTCTTATCAATATAAAACTAAATATTCATGATAATGGAAAATTAATAAAAAAAAATCTTGCAACTTTTTTTTAATTCAACAAACACAAAATTATGAATGAACTACCATCAACTACATATATATCGGGTATGGGAATATCTTGATAACTATATAAGTAATACACTTCTGTTTAAAAAAAAAAAATCAACTGACATTATTTGCAGAAGTCAACAGAGTCAATTCAACTATTGCTCAAAACTTTAAAAGACAAACAAAAGATACTGACTAAAAGCCATATATTTGCACCCATCCCCCTCCCCAACAAATCCCATCTCCCTCCCTCTCCAACTGGACAATGAAAGAAATATCAACAAAACATAGAAAACCCACTTGTTCCTGTGAGGTGGGTTTCCCCATTCTCTTTTGCTGTTCATTGTACATCATTTCTGCTATTTTGGCCTGAGCCTCATCGTCCAGATCTGTCATTGGCCGACTTGCGTCTATTTTACGAACACTGATTTTTTCTTCTGAAGTTAACACCGATTCCCACCATCTTTCTTCTCTCTTCTCCAAGTTGATCTACCAAAAGAATGATTGAAGGATAAATTCTTTACATAAGAAATAAATGTCATGCGCGGATCCAGAAAATTTTTCCAGGGGGGGTCCGAAGGATAATTGTGTTTGCCAGGGGGGGTCCGAGGCATATTTTCGATAATTTTACTATGTAAATTTAATAAATTTTCATTTTCCAGGGGGGGTCGGGACCCCCCCCCGACCCCCCCTTTAGATCCGTGCATGAATGTGGCAACTACCAGTATATGTTTTATTTTTTCCTACTAAAATTAATAAATAATCTCTTTCAGAAATGTGTAATACAATGCATAAATGAAAACAAAATATGCTAGTTCATATTGCTATGCTACGATCTACTTGTTATACTATAATAACATTATTTGATATACATGTACAGGTACAACTTAAATTTGAGCATTCGTATATTGCACAATGAAATGCCATTCATGATATTAGGGCTTAAAATGACCTGTGATTTGGCTTCACATTGTGTTGACAGGAAGATATTTTGTTTACAACTATTCAGTTTTTATATATAACTTTACATCTATTTTAAAAAAATAGATTGAATAAATATAAAACCTTCAATAACAAAACCTTGAAATATTAATACACTTGTTTACATTTCTGTTTTGAAGTATTCCCCCACACAAAGCAAATTTCCAATCTGAGGGTGTCTGAATTTCCTTGATTGAACTACATACTTTGATTATAAACAGCTAGAACTCATGTACTATATAAATCACTATTGAATTTTCTAATACCAAAAGTGTTTTTGGAACACCTACAAGTTCATACAATTATATCTATATCCACTAAGTATGATTCCTTCTATTTCTTTTGAAAATTGATTGCAATTCAAAGCTGTGTAGAAACTGACAGTAATGAAAGTAACACGATCCAGTTGTAACCACTTTATTGATCGTTAAAACATTCAGCAACCTGAGAAAAATCACGTACTGCATAAAATAATCAGGTTGATGTCAGACTCAAATTCCCATAAAAGACGATTTGGCTATTTCTTTTATCTAACGTACTGATGTACATTAATTTACAAAATTTTAGTTACTTTTTCTATCTTTTTAAGATTAATTTGTTAAAAGAAAGATGTAAAAAATAAACAATAAAATGCTCTCTTTGATGATCCATGTGGGTTATGAAGGAAGCGATCATTGCAGAAAATATTAACATGTATTTTTTCTGCCAAGTCGCTACCTTCATATCCTGCTTGAATCACCAAAGAAGGCATTTTATTGTTTAAATATTTCTTCAGCACATCCCTCTTTTAATCTCATAAAACAAATTGCTTAAATTTTCAAACAAGTATCTCAAAGCATTCCTAACCAACAGGGCAATTATCCCCCTGAACTTGAACCATAGGGACACATCCCAAAAATCAAAAATCAAGGTTTTTAAGTCCATATTTACATCATTAACTTGAAATGTACATACATCTCCTGTGAGAAATACTTTAAAAGGAACACTTTTCTTTAAATACATGGTTTTTTTATTTTTCATTTTTTTCCAGAAAAAGGATTATATACTGGTGCATTTTGAAAAATGAACCGCTGCACTTGATCTAAATCAACTTATTTGTAAACATGGCAATAATCCAATCTGGGTTTTTTTGTTTTGTTGTGTATTTTTTGGCCTTGAGTGGTAAGTGCTAGCTAACACGTATTAAATAGCTGGATCAGCAAGAAAGATTTAAAGAGCTTCCTCATTTTCTTCCCACATACAAAAAAAAAAGACCAAGTCTGAAATATTCAAACCCACAAACGCCTTCCAATGATCAAAGTACAGTACATGCATCACATTAAACAGGAAAAAAAACTACAGGTAATTGAAACCAAACAAGGGTTATAAATACTCAGACTGAATGATAAACAACTGCATAAAGGGGATGAAAACCAGCACAGTGAATTCTACAGCTGAAGTGTATACATCTATTTCAACAAATAAGAAACTTACAAAAATTTGTTCCTTTATTTACAGTGTATATTTCAACAGTTGAGAAACTTCCATGAACATATTCCTTTATCTGTAGTGTATATTTCAACAGTTAAGAAACTTACATGAGCATATTCCTTTATCTGTAGTGTATATTTTGACAGCTAGGAAACTTACCGGTACATGAACACCTTCCTTTATTTACTGTGTTTAGTTTAATAAGTATTTTATTCAAAAATATACATATAAGTATATAAATGAATCTGGATTGAACAGCAGGCAACACTAGCCTATATTAGTTCTCTCCATCTGAGATCAAGGTATAAATATTTATAATACTAATAGTATATACTTTTCAAAGATTTACATGGACATTTACTAACTTATAAAGAATATAGTAATAAAGGATTTAGATAAATAACAATATAATGATAGACAAAGGAACAAAAGAGAAAATAGAGATATATATATACACATATATAGTACTAGTTATAGTATAATAGGCTCAGTAATTAGTATATGTAAAGTACATTTAACACAGTGTTACTCATTGTTAATTTACATTTTAAAATCTTTTACTGTTTTTTATAAATTGATGAACTTGGTCAAAAAATGATATATTTTCTGTTAGAGATAAGCAATCATAACCATGTAATAAAATATTGATATCTATTGGTATGTCATGATCACTCATGTATCTAAACAGAGAGTTTCTCTGAGAATTATAAAATTGACAATGAAAGAAAAAATGAAATGAATCTTCATAGGAGTACCCACATCTTAAACATTTTGATGATTCAACTAAATTATGATTATACAAGTCTGCATTAAGGTTACTTGAAATATTTCTTAACTGGCAATGAAGTATATTTAAATTTCTTTGTCCATAGTTGTATAATTTAGATTTTATTTTATCTACAGGGTTATTGTTTTGCACGCCTTGCTTAAATTTGGCTATACTTGTTGCAGATTTTAAACTATTTGGCAAAGTGTTCCATAATTTAACTGTTGAGGGTAAAAAACTATTATAATATGCAACAGTTCTGGTAATTGGAATGTGAAACAAATTATTATTACGTAATGAATAATTGTGTGAGACTGGGAGACACTGTTCAACCATATCATACAAATATTTGGGTGTATAATTGTTAAGTATTTTATACATGAGTGTAACTTTGTGTTTTTTCCTTCTATCGCTTAACGTTTCCCACCCTAATTCATTATATAAGTTTTGTCTTGAGGAGGTGCGCCTCAGTCCTGTAATGATGCGCCCAGCCTCTATTTGTACACTTTCTAAAAGATTGCTCTGTTCTTGTGTACAATTATCCCATACTACATCACCATACTCTAAAATAGGACGAATAAAGGAAATGTAAATTTTAATTAAAGACTCCCTGTTTAATTTATATTTAAGAGTACAAAGAACATTTAAACGTTGACATGCTTTATCAAAAATGTTTGTAATATGTTCAGACCAACAAGCATTTAATTGATTGGAGAGTTAGTCCGAGATGACAGTGATTTTGCTTACGGTCTATATAGTTTATTGTATGACCAAAGGAGATATCTGGATGTGATTTATCTGACCGAGTGAAGTTAACATTTACAGTTTTGTTAGGGTTAAACTCCACCAGCCATTGTGTTGACCATTTTTTAATTTTTTCTAGGTCATTTGTTAAAGATATTGCAGGTCCTATTGTATCAGAGTCTACAATTACAAATAGAGAAGTATCGTCTGCAAATAACCGAATTTGATTTTCAAGATTAAGAGTGATATCATTAATATATACCAAAAAAAGAAATGGACCAAGTACAGAGCCCTGGGGAACACCAGCATTTATACATTGTTTAGTAGAGGAATATCCTTCTAACAATACTTTTTGTTCGCGGTCAGTAAGATAATTTTCAATCCAATCTAATATGTTCCCATAGATACCATTTTGTTTTAGCTTATATAATAGTCCCTTGTGCCAGACCTTGTCAAATGCTTTTGAAATATCACAAAATATAAATCTAACATCTTTTCCTTGGTCTAGATTGCTAATAATAGTATTATATATTTCCAAAAGTTGATTTACAGTAGAATCTCTAGGTTGAAAACCCGATTGGTTTTTAGATAAAAGATTATGCTCTAACATGTAGTTGTAGAGGTATTTAAAAATGATTTTTTCCATAATTTTGCATAAAATACTAGTTAGAGCGATTGGTCTATAGTTTCCTGGCTCTCCAGGGTTACCTTTGTTTTTGTAAACTGGTGTGATATCTGAAATCTTCCACACATGAGGGAGTTGTTTATTACTTAATGATGAATTGAACAATTTTGTAAGGGGTTTAATGATGGAAGGGATAATATTTTTAAGTATATGTGGAGAAATATCATCGGGTCCTGGAGGTTTAGATGGATTTATATTTCTTAGTTGATCTTCAACATCCTGGTCAGTGATGCAAAATAAGTTCATAGAAAATGGGGGACCAGGTCCCTGGGGGGGGTAAAAGGGGTTCTGAACTACCATCAACTCGTGAAATATTTGCAAAATAATTATTGAGTATATTAGCTTTATCAATCGGATGAATAAAAATTCTACCATTAGATTTAATTGGAGGGGATTTAGTTTGTTTTTTAGAAAATTTAGTAATTGATTTAACTATTCGCCACCATTTTCCAGGAGGGATTGTTTTATCTAACACTTGTGAGGTAATTTTTTCTTTGTAAGCTTGTTTTGATTTGCGCACCATGCTTATGACTTCATTCCTTAGCTGCCGGTATTTATCCCATTGGTAATCATTGTTTTTTAATTTTGCCTTATAGTGTACCCTATTTCTTTGTCGCATCTTACGTCTAATAGCACTAGTCATGAAGGGTTTATCTGACGGTCGTATAGTAACTACTTTTTTTGGAATATTTTTGTCAACATAATGGTTATATACTTTAGTAAAATTGTCATAAATATCATTGATATTATGAGTATTAAATACCTCCATATTCCAATCAACATCTAATAAGTCTTTGCGCAGTTGTGTGTAGTTTGCATTTGCATAATTTCTTACGTATCTTTTGTATGAATGTTGCTTAAATGTTTTAAAATGTAAATCTGCACCCACTGGACAATGTGTACTACAAAATGGTGTTAAGACATTTACAGATTCAATATTTTCAACAACATTTGTTATAATAAGATCAATACATGTACCTCTAGATGTTGAAAAATTTGTTGGTTGTTTCACAACATTTGACAAAGAAAAGTTTTGCAACATTTGTTTAAATGCATTATTGCCATCAGCTAGCATATCAAAATTAAAATCACCTAAGAGAAACAATGGTAACTCAGTATTCAAGGCACTCTCTATAGATAAAGCAAGCTGATTTACAAATTCTGCCTTTGCACTTGGTGGTCTATAAACAACACCAACTAAGAATCTTCTATTACCGTTTTCGATTTCTACCCATATAATTTCAATGTTTGGAGTAAATATATCATCACGTTTCTTAAAACTAAGGTTATTTTTAACATAAAGCATAACCCCACCTCCATGTCTATTACGGTCAAGTCTAACAGGTGGTTGAAACCCATCCAGTTCAATATCAGTATCAACAACTGATTCATCTAAGTGGCTTTCAGTAATAGCAATAATATCGTACTCACTTAGCTCATTAAATATAATATCAAGTTTTGGTAGAATGCTACACACATTATTATGAATAAGTCTTATATTGGAATTCAATTCGGGACCTGGATTGGTTTCGATACCTCCAATTATTAATAAATAATAAAGTACAAGGTAGTGAAACAAAGACATACCTTTAGAAATACTATCTCTTATGTACAATTTCTTGAATGGTTGTGGATGGAGGTGTGAATAGTAATCAATCATTTGTGTCAAAGATGAAATACATATGATCAGGATATGCCACAACCATTTTACACAGAGAATTGCCTACTTTCGCTTTGCTTACAAGAAAGTGAATGTAAACACTGGATGAGTACTCTAATAAGCCTACAGGAAAAGTGATTTCATAATTGAGTAAACTAATGTGAAACAAGTTGGAAAATAATAACAAAAAATAAGAAAACATATTTACAAATAAATACAAAAAAATAGAAAACTGTAACAGTATATCAATAGCAAAATAAAAAGCTATTTAGTGTGTTATATATATGGTTGGTTATGCATATTTCGTCAATTAGTCTGCTGGTAAAACGTACAGATAACCGTGCTACAAGCGCTTGATTAACTCGGAGTGTTATTACACGTGGAAAAAGATTACAGATTTGCACCATACAATTGCCTAGGATATAGAACGTTCACGGCCGTCGAATTAGATTCGAGTCGGCAAAAGTCCATACGTAGAACGTCTAGACCCTATTGGCAGCAGGAGTTGAGGTAAGTGGTGCGAAATCATCAAGTTCTTGAGACGAGCGGACATTTGGTGATTCAATAAAGGATTGTAATTTTCGAAAGTCTTCCTCGTTCTCAATGGTGATTTTTCTATTTTTGTGTGTCTTGACAATGATTTTACCATCATAGGTCCATGCACTGTCTAGTTCCCTGTTGTTTACCAGTTTCCTGACTTCGTAATACAGTTGGGCTCTGGGCTTGGTGAGTGCCTCATTGATGTAGATCTTATATTTGTTTGATGGGTTCTGGTTGAAGTTCTTCAGGTTTCTTTTGTTTCCGAAAACTTGTGCTTTGTCACGGTAGCTAACAAAGCGCACAATTATATCTCTCGGGAATTTGTTGTCTCTAGGTGGGCCAACTCTATGTGATCTACAGATATGATGTAATTCCATACGTTGTTGTTCTTTTGGAAGAATAAACTGATTTGTTATTCTTAGGACAATGTCATCAGTTTTCTCCCCTCGTTCTTCTGGTATTCCAGAGAGTTTCTTTTACTGTGTATATTTCAACAGATCCTTTTTTTTACAGTGTATAATATATTTCAACAGATGGACATGTTCCTTTATTTTACAGTGAATATTTCAACAGATAAGAAACTTACATGGACATGTTCCTTTGGTACCAAAGTCCACATGGATTCCTCCTTGTTGATTTCCCAAGGGAGATCATCATTGACAACCTCTAACCAGGAACCACTGTCTGTTCTGTGTGACACCTTGATGTGTTTCTTGTCTATTTCTACTTTAACATCTCTTCCTTTTACAATATATTTTGGGATCTGAAATGTAAATTTTATTTTGAATTATATTTTTTTTTTCTTTTTTTTCCTCTATTCAAGCATCCTTGTAAAACAGTTCTCATTTCATGAGTATGGTATATATATATATGCAAACTTTCTCTCTCTAATAATATTTTTTGTAGAATATTGTATAACGTTAATACTAGTAGTGACTTGTGCTTTTGCTTAGAGTGTAGGAATATGTTTACAATAATGTACAAATGTTACAACTGCTTATAATTCATATGAATTTTTGCAAACAAGCAATACAATACACCTCTCTCTCTCTCTCCCCTCTCTCTCTCTCTCTCTCTCTCTCTCTCTCTATCAATCATTCAATCAATCAATCAACCAACATTCAATACACAAGAATTGTACAACAGTACATAATACCTGTAAGTATTAATAATTCAAATTTATCCCATATTGTTTCAAAAAACTAAATAATGCAGTTAAAATATCATGCTAAGTACATGTATGTAAATGTGTTGTGAAAGTGAAAAATTCCAAAAAAAAAAAATCCAAACTACATTTTGTTATTCAAAATAAAAATAATATATAAGATAATAAAATTTGGAAATACATGTATTACTTTGGATAACTGCAAAAGTAGGATTAAAGTTACAAAAAGCATGAATATTTAAATTTGTCTAACAATCAAAGAGGGATAACTGTGAACTGAAGAGATTGAAGCATTCAAATGAGAGCCAGCAACAAGTTGTGGTTTTTATTTTCATCCAATGAACTAAGAGAAACAGAGATTTAAAGATTTGTCCAATAATGACTAGAATTAGCTTACCTTAATTCGGATGTCCACATCGGTGATTGACTGTGACCAGGTGTAGTTATCTCGTATTGCGCCATTATAACTCTCAGGGTTGGACTGAAACACCTTCTGCTTTCTACAATAAGTGAAATTTATATATGCTCAAATAAATCAATATATTTAATATCGCAAGAACAAGGTTTGACAAAAACTATTGATAGCATATACATGTATTTAAAAAAAAGAAGATTTTGTGATGTTTTCAATTCAATCATTCACTGTATTTGTTGAAAAAATTTGATATAAAAATTCAAATTAATTAAATGCTAAAAATTAATAGTTAAAGAGACAGTACAGCTGAAAACACATGTGTGAATAACTTCAGGTTTACCTATTGTATGGTTAGAAAATAAGAAATAACATTGCTTGTATTAGTTGAAATACATAAAAATCCCTTACAAGCTTCCGGAAATTTAAGGGTCGTACAAACCTGAATACAGTAAAACTCGTTTAGTACGAACACGGATATAGCGAATTATCGGATATAGCGAAGTTTATTAGAGTCCCCGGTAAAATTCTTAACAAATCTTTACAAAATTTTACGTTTATAATGAATTCGGATATAACGAATTTACGGATATAGCGAACTGATTTTGAGTCCCATAGAGGTGAATAATAACGAAATTTAACACCTTAATAACGAATTTTTTTACAGTTTAAAAAAGTTTGCACTTCCAGTTAACAAAATAGTTTGAATGAATATATTTTCGTATGCTTTTTTCAATTTACAATCCGACTAGTAAAGTTATCAATGTAATGAATTTCTATTTTAAGCCTAAATTAGCAAAAATTATAGTCTGGTGAAAGAAAACATGTATATAGTGAATTCGCTATAAATATTTTTACGGATTCGTTATACGGATATAACGAATTACGGATATAACGAAGTAATTCCATTGGTCCCTAAAACTTCGCCATAACCGAGTTTTACTGTAATCTTATATCGTTTATTTGTACCATGTGAACTTTGATTAACAGTAATTGGCACGTGCTGAAAACTACAAGATCTTCGTCCGACTATGGTCATCATGGTATATGAGGTTAAAGGGACTTTCTAAATGGAACACATCATCACTTTCTCAATAATTTATTAATGTTTTACCAATTTCGGTTCATTTTAAACTGAACAGACATATATATATATATATATATATATATATCAAATAAACCCTCAAGGAGCCTCATTAACAAAAATAAATTTAGGTTGTAGCGCAGCTACTATGATAAACATGCAAAATACATGCTTACAAAATAATAATTCATTTCATAAAGAACTTTGTAATTTTCTGAAAGTTTATACATTCATGAGTAGTACAAAAATACCGAACCTGATTGGAAAATTTTTCCAAGTCGGTTTTTTGACAAGATGCGTCGTACTGTCACTTTAATGCAGATTAAAAAAGATGTTCAGCAAAAAACTCATAGCTAAAAGAACGCCCCCCCCCCCTCCAATATATATGTTTGATATTATTTTTATAATATATATTTTTATATAAAGATTATAATTTTTGAATTAAAACATTTAGCTTCCCCAAACTATCTCTGCAAGATGAGCATGAAAAATAATATCAAACATATATATGTTTGATATTATTTTTCATGCTCATCTTGCAGAGATATTTTGGGGAAGCTAAATGTTTTAATTTAAAAATTATAATCTTTTAGAGAAAACATATGAACGACTTGTAAATTTTCATACTCTTCATTTTTCATAATTTTCATGCGAAGGAGACGCATATTGCTGAGAGGTAATAACCCATAAATTAGCATCTTTACATATATGATTTTTCTTCTGTCTATCCATAGCTAGGATGTACATCTATCCCTTAAAACCAAGCTTTTTTAAGACTGAGCCCATTTACTGAACATTTTCGAGCCAAGCTTTAATTACCTTAAAATACTTACGCCACAAGTTCTGGATCCTCCTCTTCAGTTTTGGATGGTTTCGAGGTCCCTGGCTTGCTGTCTTCTGGGGATGGATTTGACTGGGGCTGGGGGTCAGAAACCTCTGTCCCCACACTAGGGCCTGAATTAGCAGTGCCAGTTTTTTGTTGTGAAGTAGATTTAGCACTGGCAGTTGATGCTGTCTCTGGTTCAGAACTTATTTCCACAATTTTGGCAGCTGGTGGAACTGGAGATTATATCCATGAATAAAAAATAAAGTTGTGATAACCATTTTGAATCACTGTAAATATCAATGTACTAGTAAATGATATTAAAGGTATGTAATACTTTAAACTCATATTCAACAAAGAGCACAAAAATGGACTATATATAAATATAACCTATATGACATCAACTTGCATCCAATCAATGTTATTTGAATGAATATTCTCTTAAAAATCAGGTGTGGTCAGGTTATTCAAATTAACAAATCATATTTTCACTGCGAAAAAATTTTATAAATAACACACTTTAATATTTATTTACTTGTAACCATAAATCTAGACCATGATAATTATTGCATATGATTGTCAAGACCAATAAAACAAAATCTGTGTTAAAACAACAATATCCTTGTAAGCAAAATAAAATGATCCAATTTACCTCAAATCAATTTCAGCTTTTATTTCTACTTTGCACTGTGAATTTTTTTTTTTTTTTTTGAAAACCATGTCATTTTCAACCAACTTGTGTGTTTTGTGTCTTCCCCATTCTTTCATTGGCTTATAGAAGGCAACATGCAACATATGACCAGAAGGAACGTGAAAATAAGAAGAAAAAAAATCTTGACTCTGTTGTCAATATTTTTTATCTTTGAAATTTTGTCAACTGCCATAATAACATCTACAGTAATTCTTTTTAAATGTTACCTTGCTGAAGTTTCTGCTGCAAAATTTTCTCTCTTTCCTCATCATCTTTTCTTGTAAGATCATCATATTTTTGGTATGCCTTGAAGAAAATTTGGAATTCAAAATTATTGAAAATGTAATCAACAACATGTAGGTAACTCATATTTACTAGCTTTCAAGCCTGGAAGTCCACTCTAGTAAACCCTGAGTAAACCCAGAAAGTAAACCCAGGGTTTAGTTTGGGTTTACTTTCTGTTCGGTTGGGTCTGATCGGTACTGTATACTAGAATTCCTTCAATCAAACTTAATTCAAACTGATTTTGAAAAAAATGAACTTACACTTAGCAAAATTTTGGCAGCTACTCCAGGCGGAAATCCTAATTTGTCATCTTTTGATTTCATAAGCCGGTAAAAGTCAGTCCTACCAAATATAAGAACATATATTGCAAAAATATTAATTGACAAACATTAAACTAAACAGTACATTAGGGTCACAAACATTTATAAACTCTGGGCTGGACCATTGAATGTTTACTATAGCATAAATCACTTGGGGTTTGCTAGAGATTCATTCAGGAAACCTTGCATAAACCAATTTATGGTTGTTCTGCCTTGCTGTAGGGCCTGTACTTTGGTTTGGATCTGCTCTGCCTTTCCTCAGGCACCACCCTGGGTTCCAGTAAGTTCCAATCAGTATATGCATGTATCCACTGCACATTTGCTCTGAGTCTGGTAAGTTGGTTAAGTCTCTGGTGGCACTTACTCAGTGCCCACTTATAGGGTTTGCTTAAAGCACTGAAGCCTAAAGGGCTTTTTTTTCATCAGTGACATCACCTAAATAGCCCCAATCTTTTTCTTGTATATACCAAAATGATTGGTAGCAATCAAAAACATATGCATTAGTGTACTTCCTATTCATCAAACCATTAATCCTTCTATTCATAAAAGTCTAAAAGTAATCAACATCTTCCACTTCTTCTTCTCTTTGTGGAGTGTACTCAACTTGAGAGTTAAAATACTCCAGTGATTCCCTGGTAAACAGCTAAAAACCTAATTAGCCTATGTACATTTAAAATGGGTAAAAGATAAAAGTGGACAATTTAGTGGTGGAAGATCTCAGACACACTGATGGTATGTACAGCGTGTCTACAGTTGTCCACTGATGGTAAGTTCCTTATTGATGCTGGTATGTTGTTCCATGCTATGATGGTTGCTGGAATGAGTATTCATGCATAGTTGTCTACTCTGCATGGTGCTAAATTGGCAGATTCTGTTTGTTACATATCCATGGGCTCTGCTATTGGTGACGAGTAGCAGGTGATGGACTAAAACTTCTACAATATGATGGTAAATTTTGTAAAACATGATCACTCAGTTTTGGGTCCTTCGATATTACAGTGGTTTCCAGCGAAGTTGATGTAGCATGGTGGACACACTTCCTGGATCCCATGATGAATAGTTGCTGGTGGCAAACCTTGCTGCTTGGCACGCAGCATCTTCTAAGCATTGGATTAGAAGCTGTTGGTAATGATCCAAAACTAGTTACCCTTAATCCAGAAATGGGCGTACTAGGGTCATGTATGCCTTGCTCCTGATAGCCTGCGGGCAACTTCGGAGGTTTCTTCCTAAAAATCCAATCGTTCTAGTCGCCTTGGCAGAAGTTGAGTTGACGTGCTCATGCCATGACAGATCACTGCTGATTGTGATTCCAAGGTATTTACCACTTGGGATATCTTCCAGGGTATGACTGTGCAGTTGGTATGATGCTTTGATCGGATGGTACCTCTTAGAAATATGGATGGTTGTACACTTCTGGGGTAATGCCATCTGCCAGTCTAAAGAGCACTTAAGTCCTGCTGGACAGTTGGACTGTGTCTACATCTATGACTGACTCCATGCCTGTTTTACTTAGTGACCAAAGCTTCGATCACCTTGATTGTTACACTAGTGAATATTATACATAAGTTTACTTTGTTGACTTTAACATACTTAAATGTTGACTTCTATGGTAGAACGTATTATTTTTCAATGATATGAAATTAAATTTTAAGGCAGTATACAAGGAACATGGGCATTTTTTCATGTTGATGTTTTTACCCTTTTTATAGACACTTAACGTTTGATACAGAGTCAGAGGACAATTAATTATACATATATTTACCTTCTATAAAGAAATCCAAGAACTACATCGAGAAATTTAGCAATTTGTCCTTCGTGTTGAAGGATACCGAGCAGTGCAGAGTCATAAGCTTCCAGATTCTTCGACATTTTTACTTTTTCATGCTCCTCATCCAGACGAAAATGAAAGTGCAAAGTAAGACATACATGGTTTTTTCGTTTTGGTGTTTCTGAATTCAAAGTATATTTAAGGAATAATTGCAAAAACTATATGAAAAATTTGATTAAGCATTGTTATGCTTTTATTATTTGATTGAAATATTTACATTATGTAGCCAAATAATCGAAAATTTTCGATCAGGCGAATGATTACTAGATCGAGTTAACTCTAAAAATGGCGCTGCTCACGAAACTTCTGTTCTCGGGAGTTTGCATTGCTGTTTTATTATATGGCATTTTAGATGTTATAACAAATTATGAACAAAACAAATGTCATATGACGTACATGTTTGAGCAGCCGGAATATTTGGTGAGTCATGTTTTCATCGGTAGTTCCGTAATGCAAATACCAACAGAGTAAATTCTGGAATTGCAATGAAGCCGGTTTGCAAACGCCCATTTTTAGTGGCATTGTTTCAATATTTAAGGGGAAAACTAGCTACCCATGTTACTTATAGGGTACAAACATGCCATTAATATTATATTGAAATTAAATAACTATTACAACAAGTTTCATATGTTTAAAATATGAAAGGTGAGAAACTGGGATGATTAGAGTGTGTTGTTGAAAAAACATGATAAATGGTCAGTCTGATTTCATCTTGGTTATTCTTCGAACAAGTAACCTTGTCTAACCGTGCTAATTAATGTTGAAACACATATGACCATATTTTGATATTGCACACTGACAGTTACAAAAGATGCTCAAAACTTTTTTTAAGGTTGCGTGATCCTCGATCAGGAATTGAAAAAAAGCCTTGGCAATATCTCCCACTAAAAAAACCTCCATAAGACCATTTATACTTTAAAGACAAAATAAGCATCAATAATGACAATATTGTAACTGGGAAAGCTTATTCTATATCCACGGCATCGGCATCCGGACCTAGTTAAAGATTTTGGAGCAGGTCCTGTAAGTTATTACCTGTCCTTTCGCCACCTAACTCATATGGATGATGCAACTGGGCCTACTTATAAACCTAAAAGACCTGATTCTGATTTTGAACCATGAATTTCAGATGCTGGAGGAGTTTTAGGTGTTTTGAGCAGGTTAAAGTTTTTGGTGTTTGGAGCAGCTTGGATAAAGTTTTTGGGGCAGGTGCCCTTTGATGACAACATTTAAGTAACTACGGGTCCTGTCTTCACTAAACTGTTTTGGATGCTGGACAAGGTTAAGGTTTTTAGAGCTGGTTAAAGTTTTTGGAGCAGGTGCCGTTTGATAACCATCTTAGTTACTATTGGTCTGATCTTCACCAAACTTGCGTGGCTTGTGCATCTTGTGATACTGATGCACTTGACAGGTCTAAATGCTGAATCTGAGCCATAGGTAGTCAGATGCTGGATGAAGTTCGAACCATTTTAACAAAACCTTGGACTTTCAGTAGGATGTAACGACATATTTTTTGCGTCAAAACAAGTTAAAATGACGTTGGTTTCAAACAAAATATACACCGATTGCGTAGTCTTCATTCAAAAGCCAGACTAATCCTGTTGATTTCAAAGAGCCACATGTAACTCAGCAACATGTAATTGACTACAGCTGATTACAATTACTGATTACATTTACCGGTCTCTGGTTAAATGTAATTCAATTGCCTTTTCAATTTCATCAGTTCATTGACCTCAATATGTAATCACTAATGTATTAATGATTGTATTGTGTCAGCAAGGGAGAATGATTAATTATAAAATATAAATAATTATTAATGAATAATTATTTTGTATCATTTATTTGTATATAGGAAGAGGATGATCTAAGTTGATCTAAGGTGCAGAACTTATGCCTAATTCCAATTGTAAATTAGTTAAAATAAGTTCAAATTAAATTAGTAAAAAAAATTAAGAAATCTTTGAAGTTTTTGTATTAAACATGTTAAAAAAACAAGACAGATTGCAATATTATGCATTATGTTGTTTTTTTCTTAAAAATGTTTTTATTTTTGTAGGAAATTCCTCTCAGCAAAGCCATTAAAGAAAAATTTCCAAGATATGGCCTTTATGTATATGGAGAAGGGTAAGGAATACTGATTTTATAGATTTTATACATGTAGATTGTCTGTTTATTATATTCACATATCCATCATAAAAGTCACATATACACTGTAGTTTTAAACCAGTAAATCAAAATTTTAACGAAATTAGAAAAACGATGCAAAATATATCATACCACTATACTGTACTCCAAATGAAAGTAATTTTTCATATTACATGTATATATGTACAGTGATAA